>NW_015505421.1:316244-526059 GCF_001515645.1 Sinocyclocheilus grahami
ATATATATATACAGTTGATAGATAGATTCTTTTAAATATACTAACTACATAAATCTAAAAATAGTTTTATAGTTGGATTTTTTTTTTCAGGTAAGACTGATCTCTTACCTGAGGTCTCAGGAGGTGTCTGTGAAGTTGATTGTTTTCTTTTCACCTCCGCATACAATACAGACTCCTCTAGCTGTGGCACTTTAACATTGATAAGACAAACATTCATTAATTTATATTCTGATCATTCAAATAAATAAAAATAAAAACTACTCTAAAATATTCCAAGCAAACAGAGCAAATGTTGTGGTAACATAATGGTTATATCTTGTTTCTTTTCCATCACTAAAAAAATAAATAAAAAAAAACATACCTGTAGATTTCTGATTGTCAAATGGCTTAAAGCAGACTGTTGAATAGCACAACTCCTCTTCCATACTTGCTCACCTTCACAATCCACAAACACTGAGCAGAGAGAAAGCAGCAGTATGATTAAATCCAGTCAGTCGGATTGAACAGAGACATTTGTGGCATTCCGAATTTGGTAAGAACAGATTTTTGTCAGAAAACGGAACATGCTTCCTCATTTATAACACTGATACTTTCTCTCATATTCATATACAAAGAGGTGTCTGAAGTGTAAGCACTGTTAATTCTACAATCTACATTTATAGAAGCTTAATAACAATAAAATAGCCAATTATTATTGAAAGAGGAAGTGATATCTTTCAAAACTGTGTTCTTCCCTGTCCTATGACATAAACTTAGATGCGTTGTGGTTTGAGTTGTAAGAGGAATTTTGAAGTGTAGTCCCATTACTATGCAAATGTGAATTATTTTCACATTTAGACATTATAGATAGATAGATTTTAATTGCCTTGATAAGGTTTATTTTAATTCAATAGACTGCCAGTTACTCATTCGATGAACAAAAGTATTTAAGATGTCAGTCGTTAGATGAGTTAAATTAATTGTAGGTTGCCATATTTTTTTTTACAGTTTATTAAAACCTTTTTATGATAAACTTATATGTAAATGTGTAAAAAAGTCATAAATAAATAAGGCCTTTCTATATAATAATAAGAGTAGTTACCTCCTCACTATTGATCATTTTCATCCTGCCATTCATCCTTGGTTGTCAGGAAACTATTTTGTCTGATGTAATGTCACCATATTGCCACAAGAGAGAGCAGTAAATTAATATGACAAAATGTAGAGAACATCAAGAATTATTCAGCCATTATCATCATGTTGTTCCAAACAGACAATCTCAGTCATCATTCTTTTTTACCTTATAGAAGAAGAAAAAAATAGATGCACTGAAAGTGAATGGTGACTGAGGATGTCAGTTCCTAACATTCTGCCTAATATCTTCTGCTGCGTTCCACAGGAGAAAGAAAGTAGTACTGGTTTGTAAGTATAATGCAGCAGTGGTAGAGTTAACTCTCCAAATTACATCACTGCTTTCCCTCACATTCTGATCATCCACCCCTCCTCCTTAACTCCTTCGCCCTTCCCCTTCTCATTGTCTATGAAAGGAGGGTCTTTCTCTCCCCTGTCCATTCAGCTGCTGGGCACTGGGACTGTGGTCCAGACCTCACCCTCAAGCCTGTCATTATAATCACTTAGCAGTCACAAAGACCTCCAGCCCTTCACAGCCTCTGTACACAGTTCCAGTGAGACTTAACATTTCCCACCACTCTGAGATGGAGCTTCTAGGTGTCCGACTACCATTCCCCCAGTTTCAGGAGGAAAAGTACCAGATGCTGGAGCTGAACCAGCGTCTCGAATCGTACTTAGGTCATGTGAAGCTTCTGGAGGAGGAAAACAAGCTACTGCGAGAGAATATCCTTACTCTCAAGAGCAGCAGGGAACCACCAGGCCAGCACAAAGCTCAAGAGGAGGCTCTCAGCCAGGCCAGGAGGATGTTGGGGGATGCCTGGAGGAAGAAAGATTGTGTGGAACTGGAAGTGGCAAACTTGATGGAGGATATAGAGGTGGTGAGTTTTCAAAGACAGAAGGCAAAGAATGCACAGGCTGATGCACAGAGAAAACTCATGGAGAGCAGGAAGGAGCTGGAAGAGGAGCGTAGAGCTCAGATATGGCTTAGAGAAAAGGTTGGCCAGCTTGAGAAAGACCTCTTGCTACAGATGCAAGTCCACCGGGAAAACATGGAAACCTTGCAGGCCTCTCTGAAACAGACAAAGCAAGTCTTAATGGCCCCACAGCCCAATCAAACTACCAGCATCCCAGACCTGGGACAAGAGTACAGCCACAGAGCAGCTCAAGCCTGGCAGGAGGCAACCAACAACTATCAGAGACTGGTTGGACGTCTGGAGGAAAGTCTAAACCAGGCCAAAGCTAACATGGCAAAGATTCATCAGGAGAAGAGAGAAAACCAGCATCGAGTTCAGCATCTGGCAAAGGAGCTTGAGAGCACTAAGACTAAGAGACAGATGTTGGAGGAAAATGTAGTGCAGCAGAGAGAAGAACATAAACAGGAGCTTCAACATCTTCAGGTATTAATTTAAACTTACGGACAACCAATTCAATTTCTGTCATTGTTTACTTACCTTCATATCATTTCAACCTGTATGAATTACTTTCTTCAGTGAAAATAAGATATTTTGAATAATGCTTCATCTGTTTTTGTCCACACGATGGAAGTCATTGGGGTCCAAAACAACATTAGACCTTGCTTTCATTGTATGGACAAAAAGTACTGAGACATTTTTTCAAAATATCTTCTGTGTTCCACAGAAGACAGAAGGTCATACAGGTTTGGAACAGGACACATTTATTTAACTGTGTTCCTTTAAAAATGTTTACATTTTATTTCTAATGTTGTATAATAAATAATGCAATTTTCTACATTCTCTTCACTTTAATATATGTTTTTGAAGAAAACATGTCTCATATCTTTGTGCAGGCCCAAGTAGATGCTCTGGAATTGGAGAAAGACAGCCTGGGGCAGCAGATAGACAGCCTGATGGTGGACAGACAAAATCTGCTGCAGGTCAAGATGTCTCTTGGACTGGAGGTGGCCACATACAGGTACCTGTCCTCAACATCAATACAGTACCAGCACCAACAATACCAGCCAGATACAACCTCCCCTTATTATTATTATCTTATGTAGCTTTTGTATATTATGTATATTATGTAGCTTTTGATGAGTCTTCCCACTTCCTCCCTACTTCCAGAGTGGAGAGCCTCCTCTGCACTGTGGGATTTGTAATTTATGGAGGCCCAACTAATATGATTATGCATCAGTGGCTCTAAAAAGCATCTCAGGCACCCTGAGAGGGGTAACTTTAGACAGGTCAAACAGAATGGACCCTCTCCTTTTCCTACCCGGCACTGACCCTGATCCATCTGCTTGGAGGAGGGGCAGTGAAAAGGGGGTGGGGTGGGGGGTGTTATTCATTCAAATTAAGTTTTGCCCAAGCATTTTAGCTGTTGCTCATTTCTTGGTCCTCCATAGCATGAAGTTGCATTGCATTACATGCACAGATACTTAAGAAGGATGGGGAAGGGTTTTAAATATGTAAAAATTATTAGAAATGTGTACATCAGTTGTATTATTATATGTCTATTATATTATATGTCTTTCAAAAGATTTTTTCTTTAGGTCTTTTAAAGTTTTGGAATCCATTTATATGTAAAAAAAGAAAGATCCACATTTGTTGTAAAAAAATAATTGTGTATTGTTTTTGTTAATTACAATACATGCATTTGGCAGGATACCTGTTACACTAACAGTATGTGTACATTTGTACATTTCAAACCTTGCAAATGGTCAGTGCTGTGTGCAGGAGGTAAATTAATTGATGCCAGACTGAATCCTGCAGATGGACTGACAATGACAAATCTGACATACTATTTGCATAACAACAGAACTAAGTACAGGACTGCAGCTCAAGAACCTGACTCCATCTCATTAAAGAAAGTGCTGTGATGCTGACAGCTGTTCTGTTGCTTCTTTCCAGAGCTTTGCTGGACAGCGAGGGCCTGATAATTGACAGACCAACAACAAAAAAGACCAGCTCTGCTTTCTTTTTAGGTAACATTCTTTTTTTTAAATAAATAAATATTTATTTTTCCATTTATTTTATTCTTCTTCTTATTATTATTATTATTATTGGTTTCTTATAGTGATGGATGTTTGGACAATGGGGAAAGTGAAACAAAACTTTTTTTCAGAAAAAAAAAAACATTGTTAAAAATATGAAATATTCATATTTTTTTATAAATATGAAAAATAATAATTATAGACTACAGTGAACAAAATTCACAGATTTCCTTTATCTAATGCTGCTGTGCTATGGGCTGGTTAAATGATTAGTACATTGTGACATTGTGTGCTTATTGCATATTGAGGTATCTGTCTAAGCCTGTAAAACTAGCTTCCTGTGCCAGTCCCATAGGTCACTGTAGCAGATGGCTCCACTTTCCAGTAATGCAGGCCTGGAAAAGCATAAAGATGATCAATACATCTCCATTACAGCTCACTCACAGTTCATGACTAGTGTGTATTCTGATGACTCCCATGGGAGGCAGATCAAGGGTCTATGTCTGTCTATTTCATACTATCTCCATCTATCTCTTTAGCCTGGGGCTTTATTCATTCCAGTCAACCACATTTGTTCCAATAGCATCATAGTTATCAGGGCATGGGACATCAGCCACTCTGCTGTATTTTAACTGTAAATGAACTTCCTCATATTTTATTGCAGTATTAAAAGCTTACAGTGCAAACAGTGTAGTCAGAATCCTGAAACAATGACTTTGAAGATTTGGTTCTTTTTAGTGAATCAAGCACATACATCATACAACTAACTGAGAGACAAATCAGTGTAGCAAGAGCTTGCTCCCTGTCTGTGTGACAAAGCCTTTCTCTCCATCTTCTTGTTTCTTGTTACAGATGTGCTCTCAAAGCCCACTGGAACCCACCCAGCCTCACAGACTACTGCTGCTTCCTGCCATGTCAGCAATACTGTTTCTACAAGTCACAGATCAATCACCTCCTCTCGCACTCTGCTGACCAGTGCGACTCCATCATGGACCCCGACTCGAGGGACTCCACAAAGAACACCAACCAAAATCTCAGTGACAGAAAAGACAGAGGTTCATATCTCAGAGGAGACTGAGAAAGCTGCTGAGGAGTCTGTGGATCATTTACAGCAAGAGAAAGTACATGAAGACATGGCCCTTAAGGAGGATGAACCAATACAGTTCAAGAAAGCTCAAATGGTTGAATGTAAAACTGATGCATCTGCATTGATAAGTGTGTCAGCTGACCAACCAAGTAACTTGTCCCAAACTTCAGAGACCGAAAGCTGGGCTGGTCCATTCACAGATCCTGCAGGGGATTCAGAAGAAGGGAAGGATGAGGACACCGAAGTGTCTTATGAAATGGCTCAGATCTCACATGCACCTAAGGTTGCTTGGGAAGAAAATAAAACCTTAGCAGAGGACGAAAAAGATGACGCCTCTGAGATGGATGTAAGATCGGAGAACATCAGTGAAAGCCACACATTTGCATACGGAGATGCAGAGAAGGATGATGATACATTAAAATCTAGCCATATCAGTGCAAACACCAATATAATAGGTTCATCGTTCCTCGAGCAAGGAACTTTAGATTTGGTTGGTGATTTTGGACATCATGGAGATTTAATGAAGGTAGATAAACAGGACAATGTGAGCAATATTAGTGAGGAGGAAAGAGAGCAAATGAACTGTGAAACTGAGGCAGTGATTGATTTAATCAATGAGTGGGACAGACAGGAAGAAATTGAACCAGAGAATGAGATGAAAGTGGTGAGCCCTGACTCTGAGGAGGAAGAAGAGGATGAAATGAACATTGATGCTGACACAAAGGATAAAAAAGAAGATGAAAATGTGACTGAAAGAGAAGAAGAAGAGATAGAAGTGATTAAAAGTGACTTTTCTGAGCTGGAAGAAGGTGTAGATTCTCCCAAGAACAGTGATCATCAGGAGAGTTTAGAAAAGACTGTACTGCCAACTGAACCCCATTCAGATCAGACAGTAAATGAAGGATTACCTGAGGAATCTGAGGGAGAAGAAGAGAACCAAGGTGAAGATGATGACTCCCCAAACAAATCAGCCTCGTGGAGAACCGATCCTGGTGAGTGTGACAGCTACAGTCAGGAGAACACGCTAGCAGACACTCGGCCCTTGATTCATTATAAGAGTGATGAGGAAACAGATGGGAATGTGCAAGCCTCGCACCTCATCGGTGAGACTAATGACAGTGAGGATGAGAAAGAAAGAATGGAAGGAGGCCACTGGAATGAGAGTGCCTCCAAACGCTTCAACACCATGGAGGATCTCACAGAAGAACCAGACATGGAGGTCACTGGAGAGATGATGATGGAACATGTTGTTTCTAAAGAAGAAGTGCAAGATGGTGATAGGACATGCATAAATCTTCAAAGTGACTCTGAAGTCCATGAAAGTTTGGACATGGTGGAGAAAGAAAGTGCAAGCATTGAGCTCAAGGGAAACCTGGAAGAAGATAGTGATGTTATTACAGAGATGAGGAACGATGAAGATCATGATGTCAAAGTTTATGAGCAACCACAACTGACTGAAAACCAACATATGCACACTGAACAGCCTGAGGATGAAACAGTCCATTCATATGAAAGTCAAGAACATGTCGACATGGACCATCCAATCTCATTCCCTGAAACATCTCATCAACTTAAAAACCCCTTTGAAACTTCATCAACTCTGACCATGTTTCAAGATGCAGCTGCAACCAAAGATCCAGAAGATCTTCTGGAAGTTTCCATGCACACCAACATGGATCTCACGGACAGTCGCTCTTTGGAGAGTCAGCCAGACAATAGGACATCAGCCATTCCCAACTCAGACCAGGAAGAGGGCAATAGCTCAGAAGATGAGTCTCCAAATGCCAGCCAGTGCTTTCAGAACTCAAGCCTTTTAGCAGTGGCTACTCTTAATGAGCAGCCATTAACCTTCGCTAATGGAGTCTCCAAGGCTGATTCTGTGTCTGACGTCAACAGTTTGCCTGAAGAAGTGCTCAGTAAGGAGAAGAACACAGAAGAACCTAAAGCCCCTCAGATTGATGACTGGGAGAATTCGAACATCTGGAGCAAAAGCATGAACGCTCCAGATGCAGCTGACATCACACACGCATCAAGTATGAATGAAAATACAGGCGTTTTCCCAGTAAATGAGACTGAGAGTTTAGAAATTCCAAATAAAATGGCAGAAAACATCTTTGGAAAATTTGAAGAACATCTTGAAAGGACAGTGGAGAGCTTTTCAGAAAAAGTGCTGACTGTGATGGACTTTGAGAGCAACAATTCAGGAGAGGAGGAGGAATTTCAGTCAAAGGAAAAGAAAAGTGAGATTCATAGCTTTTTCAGCACTAGTATGAAGGAGGATTTCTGGAGTCAGGGGAAAATGGAGATGGCAGCTACCTATGACCCTGCCAAGACTGAAGACTTAAACCAGGCCATGGTCTTTGGAGACGAGTGGAGAGATATGGAGGGAATGCCAACAGCAAATGTAAGTCCTAAAGAAAAGATGGACATTCTCAAAGGACAGGATGAGAAGCATAAAGATGAACAGCCAACACAAGGCAAGATGGTCCTATCTGATGACTCTGTTGATGAGGGAGATTCCTGGTCCTCTGGTGATGAGTAACAGCTTTGTCCGATGACGTGTTAGACCATTTCAGACTAAACCAAAAACCAAAAAGTAGTGGTCATGGATGGACAGATATATTACGGAGCCAAAATGAAAATTCATGGTGGAAGACAGCAACATCAAACACAAAGTACACAGAAAACACCTTCATACATTCACAGAAATTAAACTAGACATGATTGCTCAGCGCAGTGTGTGTAATTGTACAATGTGATCTCTGTAATGTGAGTTAACAGCCTGGCATAATGTGCCAGCTGTCGTCTCTGGATAAGAAGGCGTTGTACTGCATGACAGCCACGGGCAGAAAGGATTCTTACAGATTTACTATGAAGCTTTACTTCATGCTTGTTGTTTCTGTACCAATTAGACCAGCTTTTCGATGACCTTCATCTGTCAGTGTTAAAAATATAATACTTTTGTGTATTTTCACTGATGTATGCTATAATGGAAAAACCACATGGATTAAAATTTTACAATTCTGAAAAGATTAATAAAAAGTAATATAGCAAATCATTTGAGTTGGTGTTTCCTTTTTATTATTGTTTTTCGTTTTACAATTTTGATCAATAATTTTATGAACTCACAACATTTTCCCTATAGATGTTCCATAGACATTTAACAATTCTGTTTTGTTTCAAACGTAAATTTTAATACAGATTTAAAGTTCTAGGTTTTGATTCTTAAAGTTCTAAGTTTTATTCCTCCAACCATTTCAGTTTCAGTGAATCAGAACTCCAGTTGAACAGGCTAAATTCTCTCATTGTGACAGCGAATAACACTTGGATTTGGAACGGAGCGCTGGTAACCACACAATAGTGGTCTGAGACAAAGAGGCCACACTAGAAGAAGGAAAGAATAAGGAACAATGAATAATAGATGACATCTCCCTCTGTATGCACACTGTCTCTCTGGTGCCACTGATGAAGGGGTGTAATGGGGCCTATATTGGATGAATACATCTGCAATTTAACCAACACCACTTTAACCAGAACATGTAGTCAGATAGAAACTGGTGGCATAGCATCCTGTATAAAATAAAATAAAAAATCTATTATTAGTCCAATCAAACAGCTAGTCAGATGACCCACAAATACAAGGGATTTACAGGATCTTTTAAGAGCTAAAACAAAAGTGAGGCAGGGCAGCAGCTGAGCGGTCAGATGCTTCAACAGCTGTTTCATGTGGAAGAGGACGCCACACAATCACCCCTGATGCAACAGCGTGCAACTCCATAACCAGCCTACTGAAGTGACGATCTGATCCTGCTGAAATGACAGAGGTTGTTATTTAAATCTGATCTCGATGGCATTCACACGTGTCAATGTAAGAGCTATTTGAGTGGAATGACCACAGAATCCCGAGACCACGGCGCTACAAATAAATCTCAATAAGCCTGAAATGTGTTCAGAGGCTGAGTGACATTCAGCTCTCTCTGCTCCCTTCACCATCTGTCTTTGTTATTGATTGCTATTGATTATCAATGTCAGATTGCGAGTGACTGAGTGTTTTAAAGATTAGAAAAGACCCGACATTCATCATCATTCTTTTAACTTCTATATTCTAATTCTTAATGCTCGTGCTGTTGTTTCCTCTGCCAAAAATGATGTCCCTTCCTGGATGATGTCAATGTAACTTTGGTTAGTTCACGGAATACTACACAACAGGATGTAAAGTGACAAGTGATACTGAGGACACATGAAAAACATATGAATTGATTACCAGTTACAGCTACACAACATTCTGATTGGGGAAAGAAACATTTAAGAAAAAAAAAAGGAAATGTTTTTAATAAATTGCCATTTTTAATGTTGGAAGTAATTTGGTAATGAAAAAATTGCTAGTAAATCTCACAAATTATTACAAGTAACACAGGTAATAAATTGAATGAAACATGACATTTTAAAGAATAAAGACTGAAGTAGTATTTTCTTGTAAAACATAATTAAATTGACTTATTTCATTTACAACTTTGAGTTTAGAGCTAGCAAAATTGTTACAAATGTAATGTTGCGATAAAACTAATCTAAATACTGTAATATGATTTTATTTTTTCAAAATTGCGATTTGAATATTTTCTTATCCATATAATAAATGTATAAGGGTAAACCAATGGCCTTTATAAACATACAATTTAAATGAAAAAATAATTAGTTAAAAATTATATTAGAAAAGCAAATTGAATTGAAACTTTTTTTAATCCGGTAGCATTTTTTTTTTTTTTATTAAAAGCTAGAAGACATATAACGCATTGTAATTTATCCCACTGCATGAGGGAAGAGAATACCAGCTGATCATAAAGACCAAGATATTGATCGAACATCTGAGGAATGATTTTGGATATTTTACAACGGTATCTCATTGCATTGCGAGATTTCATATTGATTTGCCCAAGCTGTGCTGTAGGCTATGCATCCAAATTGGTCTCTTTTGATGACTAATTCTAGTGTGGTCTGCTTAAGCAATGCGCATTTGTTTGCTTGTTTCATACTCTCAGTCCTCAGACAAACAGTAGCCTGCTGGCGAGCTGAATCAACCTTAGCACAACTATTAGAGAAATAATACAATAAAACTATTTCAGAACACAGTTACTCTGTCAAGCAATACATACATTGACATTTACTTTGTTATGGTTGACGGAGGTGTTCTGTAGGATGAAATGGTTTGTGTGTCTGAGTGCATTAGGAAAAATAGGTTGATTTGTCATCAAATAAGTGGGGACCTGTTACAAACAGAAGCACAATGGTTGCACCAGATGCCACAACTGACAAACTCAGCTGACGCTGTGCTTAGATGAACAGAATGTCATTGAGAAATGGTCTGAATTCAATGCCAACACCACCACAAGACACATGCACGTCACTGTGGCTGAGTCACTGTGATCTGTTGATTCATTATTTGTGTTTTTTTATTTCCAATGACAAACCCAGTGTCTCAATAAGGGGAAACACATTCTTACATAATTAGCTCAAACCCAAAGTTTTATCTCAAAGCAGTCTTTCTATCTAAATTTGGGTTAAAATAAACTTGGGATAAAACGAACACGGAGACCTGAATTTCCTCTGAATGAAAGCATGTAGGTATATTAGAAAACTAGGTATATTAGAAAACTGATTTGATTAGGGGAAGGGGACAAAAACAGTGGTTTTAAACTTCGAATTTTAGTAGCAGGTTGATGTGAAGTGAAAGGCTGACATCTAGTGGCCGGCTATGAAAATGCCTCAAAGGGAAATGCTGCAGCACAGTTTAAATAAGACATTGTAAAAGAAAAGGCCATAACTGTGCCCTAAAGTTTAAAAAAGCCAGGATATATATATATGACATTTATGTTACCAAAAATTTATTTGAGGTTTGTATCGTGAGAAAAATGAAATATTAAGCAGCACAACTGTTATCAACATTCATCATGTGACACTGACGATTTTAAATATATGTAGGCTATTAAATATTTTTAAATTAAAATATTTTAATTGTAATAATACTACGCAATATTACTAAATATTAGTTTTACTGTGCTTTTGATCAGTTAAATGCAGCCTTGGTGCACGTAAGAGACTTCTGAAAAACATTAAAATAATCTTACCAGAATCAAAATTTAAGTATTTACTTTTAGGATTTTATAAGACTTTTTATTGTTTGAAAGACATCTCTGCTTGCTTTCTTGGTACTTTATGATAAAAAATTATTACTTGTAAGTCACTTTAGATAAAAGCGTCTACTAAATATGTAAATATAAATCTAATGAGTGAACAGACAACAAGACAAACCAACCCGTTTCATCCACATAGAAACTTGTAAAAGACAGACTCACAATTCTGTGTAGGTCAACTTGTCTATTTAATATATAAAATACAATAAAACATACGCAAAAGGGGAGGATCATAAAGGACAATGGATACTTTGGTACAATAACAAACACTCTTTTGTAAAAGCAGTATAGAATTTGTAATAACATATTCAGTGCATACTTTGTTTATGAAAATATACACAAATTGTATATCATTCTCCGAAAACAACAGATTTTTTTTGTCTTTTTTTTTTTTTTTACAACAAAACTCAAAGCAGACTAGCCGAACACAATATATTAGCTATACTTTTTCTTCATTTAAACTTTTTTTCTTCAAATTCTATTCTAGTTTTGTGTTGTATATTCTTATCGAAATTACATTTCAGTTTATTTATAATATGACTCATTCTTTGCTTGTCTGACGCCCATGCATTGTGTCTGATCAGAATAAATTAAATGTGTGGATGTCCCACCTTAACTATGTGTAGATACTATTGTACAGTTGACTAAAAATTGCAGCATTGAACTGGTCATTCTATTGAACCTGTTTTATCGCTTCCCTCAATTAGCAATAAGTACTAATATTACTACAACGGTTTTGTTTTACTTAATAAATCGTGCAATATTAGTAACACCCCTTTGAAGAAATGAAAAATTCAAATGAAAATATATTTATATAATATTCATATGTAATAAAATCAAATCAAATTAAAATAAAATAGGATGCCTAACCTCCACAAAAAAAGCAAAAAACCGTCTCTCTAAATTTATCATTATTATTACCATCTGTGACAATAACCATAATGGTAATGATAATCATCATAACAATTATAATAAAAACAGACAATAAAACTGTCACCAGCACAAATTAACACGAGAAAAAGTATGTGAGAATCTCTAGACATCATACAAAGGGAATACGGGGGCAAAAGTGAACTATTCACCGGACGATTGTCTTTTCTTTGATTACTCAGATTCCTAATTTTATCATGAGGTCCTTGCGAGAGCTTTTCGAACGTTGTCTTAGCCTAAAAATCAACATAGCCAGTGCTTCGAGGCACCGGACCATCCCAGGCGCATCACTTTACAGTCACCGGCCTCAAGTATCAGGCCGTCATCTTATAAACGTACATAGAAACCACTGCATTTGTTCAAAGCTCAGGACACAACAGTCTTTAAGTCAGCGGGTGCGCTGCAGAGGCCTCACTCTGCTATGATACAGTTCTAGAAATCATTCGCCCAGTAGCTCTAGAACCTCAGTCGATGGGATACGAACGCAGGTCTGTGATGAGTCCGAACAAACACTTACTCTCCCGGTACTGCATACATCATGTGTGTGTGTGTGGAATCTGGTTTAACAAAAGGTGGGTCACCTGCTGAGGTGAAATTAAATGGCTTCTATCTTCCTCTGTGAGTGAAGGAGTGGGAAAAAACGAGAGAAAGAGAAGATACGAGAGGATGAAAGGAGAGGTAGAGAAGCCGTTGACGGACAGGTGAGTCTCACCTTGGATATAAATATAGCCTACTAACACTCAAAACTCATCTTTTGAGAGGAGAATAGCCTATGCCATATTTGAAATCATTTTGAACCCCATTTCCCTTCCCTAACGCTGTCTTCACTCAATCTGTCGTCATTTTTCAAAATCGTCACAGAAACATCCTTCATCTTTGTCACTTAATAGAATACACTAATGCACAGAAAACGATTTGTGTACATAATTGTCACATCTGCAACACGTGTAAAGCCTAATCTAGATTTCAGAACAACATTCTTTTTTCTTTGTTGCCTTTTTTCTTTTCTTTTTTACAAAACATGACATATTTCTTCTATTATTGTTCACGGTTAAACATGTGAAGTGCAATAAGCCATGATCTCACAAAACGAAAACAAAAAACAAACGTCCTTCCCTGAATGCTTTAAATGTCTTATAGGTGAAAGGAGGCTGTATTCCCTTCGAAGCTGTCAGGGAAATTGCTCTAGAAAATTCCTGTTGGGGGAAATGGAGGTGTAAAAATGACGGATAGTGGACTGATCGTGAAAATGATAATGCAAGGATGCATAAATCCCTCACGTGTGTGTCTGAAGGTGTGCGAGCGGGCAAGGGGGAAAGATTTTAAAGTGCGTGCCATCAGGATAAAAAGGACAGAAAAGAGTCACGCTTAAAAACAGTCAAATCCTCCTTCATCTGCCTCTCCACCTTGCTAACTTACAACACGGTACAGTTTATTTACAGGTAGAGGTTGAAGGAGACGGTTCCACTGAGATTACAGCGCTGTTTCCGAAAGACCCAGCAGAATATATGTGAACATACATCGCTATGTACAATCTCAACGCTTCTCACACACACACAGCGCTACACGATCCTCCATCTCTTTCTTAGCTAAAATGAGCTAGCTGAGATGTGTGTTTGCCACCAACTCTTTCCCTATAGACCTGTTCTGAAACACTGATACATTTTGTATATACATGATCTCAAACATCTAAAAACTCGCCATCCTGAGTTAAACAACAACTCGAGACTTTTTTTTGACCACTTTGTACTTATTCCTGGAATCTTACAAACAATAATTAAGCATACTCATCCCATAAAGTTAACTAATTAATCTCTGAATTACACAGCCAGACGAAAACAATAAATATAGCATAATGTGGCAGAGACCGCTGCTCACAGTTACACTGCAGGCTGATACGAACACATCTGTGTTTCCTGCATGCCTGGATCTCATTAGTACAGATAGATCTACATTTCCATCAACGACACCACATTTACAGTCCACTCATACGCAGAAAATCAAGGATGCGGAGCGGCATTTGTGCTTTGAGCTCCGCCGATAGACACACTCATAGGAGTGTGCAAGCGAGGGGACTGGTGCGAGATTACGATTCGACGAAAGATGGAAAACAAACATGATCGAGTGGAGTTTTTTTGGCTGAATTGTGTTTAGCAATCGAATGAATGAGCACCTCTGTCTCACGGCTGACACACACACACGCACACTATGCGTAGTTTTTGCACAGTTAGAAAAACAAAGATAAAGATCCTACTTTAAAGTTGTTACAAAAGGAACAGGGGCGATTCTAAAGGCAGCTGCTCAAGAGCTGAAAAAGAAAAGAGGAAAAGCAAGAGAGGAAGAGTCAATCGAGAAGATAAATGGCAAATTTAACCATTCATACAAAAACAAAACAAAAGAGAAATCAATACAAAAAAAAGAGATTGACAGGCTTGTCTATGCAACATAAGCTGTTGTTATGCTGTTTCGACAGAGCAGTGCCGCTGAACTTTGTTTGGGTCAATGGTAAGGCCTGCAAAAGTTGATCTGAGATCCAGACGGCCTCTCTGAGCAAGGGCGGGGATATCAGAGACGTAACCAAATGACCTTCCGCCTGGTACATCTCTTGAGTCTCGTATACGTGAACACGTTTACACCTGGATTGGCAACAGTGTGTGTGAGGATCTAGTGCGTGTGTGATCATATATGCATATTTTATATAAATATATACACACACACCAGTAAATATGAGTGTGTCTGAGAGTGAGACAAGAGTGAGAGAGACAGGAAGAGAGAGAGAGACAGGCGCATGCATGTGTCTAAGTGCGGACTGAGATTGGCTGCCGAAAGCAGGTGCCACTAGGGGTGTGTTTGTGTCGGTGTGTGTGTATGAGCGGGTGAGAGAGCAGTTCTCTCGCTTTCTCTTTCAACATTTATGTGACCCAGGTGTCCAGTCTCATGCGTTTCACGCTGGCTGACTCCTGCTGCTCTGCTTGAGCCGGTTGCTCGGAGGAAGCTCGGAGGAGACCCAGGCTGGCGGTGTTGAAATCAGGATGGCGCGGCTGCCCTCCGTCGTCTCGGTCGCTTCCCTCATAAGAGCTGCCATTACTGCTGATGCTGTCGACCGGAGAGCGGCCGGTGGGCTCCAAACGCAGATTCGCTGGATACTGGGTCACAGTTAGGCCTGATACGCCACCCACTGCCCCGGCGGTGGAACAAGGGGTGCTGCGATCCCGGTTAGGAGACACTGGCTCGGATTTGATGCTGACATTGGGGTTAGTGCTAACCGTCAGAGTAGCTCCATGAGGGATCGTTCCCAAGGGCCTACGGTAGAAGGAGAAGGAGAAGAACAATTAACATCATGGATATTGCTATTAATAAGATGACACTTGATGCGTTGCAGTAATATACATTTGAAATCTGACAAACATACATGTGGACAAACAGCAACTTTACCCACAGCTTTACCGTGTTTTGCACTACCTCTGAACAGCCACATTTCAGCATACAAACAATAATAGTACAACAAAGCAGCTATAAGATGCACAGAAGCCAGACAATTTATCTCTGTCCCTTAACTCCTGTTAGCCATGCAGTCACGACTTGATCAGCCTCCTTTCACAAAACATGCCACAAACCCTTAACTGCAGTGAGTGTGTTTGTTTACGTGCCAGTGTAATTAGACAGCAGCCTAACACACTGTATTTAGTGTATTATTGATGATGGGATTAGACTAAACTATTCCTGTGGAGGAGAAGAGAAGAGAAGAGAAGAGAAGAGAAGAGAAGAGAAGAGAAGAGAAGAGAAGAGAAGAGAAGAGAAGAGAAGAGGAAAGGAAGTGGAAGTGGAAGGAAAAAGGAAACAGAAAAAAGTAAAGGAACTGAAAAGTAAAATGAAAGGAAAAGAAACGGGCAAGGAAAAATAAAAGAAATGGCAGAAATGATAAAGGAAAAAAACTGAAAAGAAAAAATGAGAAGAAAGGAAATGGAAAAGAAAAGAAAAGGAGAATAAATCAAAAAGGAAAGGGAAAGGACATGGATGAAGAAAAGCAACAAAGAAAGTAAAATAAACAGAAAAGGAAATAATGGAAAAACGAAAGGAAAGAAGATAAGAAAAAAGAAAAAGGGGAACAGGAAAAAGAAAAACTATGTATGTTAAATGAAATGTAAAGCGAAAAAAAGAAAGGAAACAAAAAGTAAAGTAAAGGGAAACAAAGGAAAAAGAAAATGAGAAGAAATAAAAAAGGAATATGGAAGAGGAAAGAAAATGAAAAAGAAAAAGAAAAAACTGAAAGGAAATGGCAGAGGAAGAGAAAGGAAAAAATGTAAAAGCAAACAAAAGGAAATGAAGAGGAAGACAAAAACTACAAAATTAAAGAATGTAAGTGAACTAAGGGAAAGAGAGATGGCACAGTGAGAGGATGAGTGGGTAGTGAAACATGGAGAGTGTGGTCTTGTGGGCCAGTACAGGTTGATTGATGATAGTGCAGGTGCTGTTTCAGTATGTTCTAATGCAAAACAGAAAGAAAAGGCCAACTCAGCAAATCATTGACAAAGACAAAGCCCAGCTTCCTACAGCCAAGCAGCCAGAGACTGATAGAGAGAGAAAACAAAGAGAGAGAGCGGGAGAGTTAGCGCCATTAGCCCATAGAAAACGGCCACAAGACAGACAACAAACAGAGAGAGACGGAGAGAGGAAAAGCCAAATACAATACCAGCTGATCCCTTCCTCCCTGCCCAAGAGTAAGCTGCCCTGAGATGTCACACTGCAGAGAAAGAGACAGGCGAAACCAACTCTAGCATCTACAATCATCAATATCATGTGACAAACACACGTACATCACAGCATTTACTCATCTACAACAGTTGAGAGACAGACAGGTGTCTACGCACAGTTAACATGGACTGCTCAGCAGGAGAAAGAAACCCAACTGAATGCTTACTTCCAAAAACAAGAAATACATTTCCCACTGTCATGCATAACGGAAAGAGTGAGTCTTCACCCCAGTCCGGTCAGGAGAGGCCTGGCCGCCAAAGTCATGGCGCAAGGGAAAATGATTTGATGACATGAAAACAGAAGACAGGGTGGCAGAGCGGTGGGGAGCTCTCGTGGCTCCATTAGCATTTATATTAGAAGGAACAAGGAGTCAGGGCCACAGTGGGACGTAATGACGGGTTCCTCAGGCATAACGAGAGAAATTCATTTGGAATTCACTGTATATTTGCAGAGAACACAGCAGCTGCTGCCAGGAGAATGGGAAGCTCTGATAAAGTGGTGTAAGGTTTCCGCATTACTGATCAATGAAATCTGCTCGTGGCTGTACTGAAGACATAAAAATACTGTCTCAGTCCTGCTAAACCTAATACCTACAGCATATCTGGAATAATATTTTCTTCTTTGAACTGAGAGTGGAGAAGCCGCAAATTATGGGATGATATTAAAACTACTCGTACGTCCTCTTGAGGTCAGTGAAAGAAATTAGTTAAATTCACAGAAAAATTAAAGTTGACTTATAGAGGGAAAAGGCAGGACAAAACTAAATATTTTAAATGCAAAAATGATATGATGTGAATGCTAACATCTTATCATATATAATAAGGAAACAGCTAGTGACAGAAAAGCTACATTGATCTTTTGCTAGGCTCTTCACCCCTTGGTTACAGTTGTTCACTTAGAGAAGCTTTAGAGAATGTCCCATAAGAATGAACTGTGCAGTGAAACTTTCATCGCTTGTACTATGACCTGACTCAACATGCAAATTAATTAAATACTTGTTTAAATGAGCTACTGATGTTTTCATGTTCATTTAGGAATCCACAGCATCACGGGGGTTTTCATTTTTTTTTTACTTTGGTAAACAAATACCACCTGTATCCTCTCTGGATAACTTGTATCACCACTAAATGTGCCCTGGAAACAATGTTTTACCATATTATTGGATAATTTCATTACAATTCTGTTTGAAACTATCAAAACACAGATCATAGATTGACATAAGAAAAGAGTCTTAACTACACTGTAAAAAAAAAAAGAAAAAGATTGTTCACATGTGTACATACTATTTTAGTTTTTCTACTTCAAAATTTCACATTACATTTAATTTGTTACCATTTCTTTGTAACTTTGTGCCATTTATTAGCAATTTTGGGTTGAAATCTGTTTGTACACCCAATTTTATTTTTGGTGTAATATGGTGAAATGCAGCAATTGCTATTGTAGAATTGGTAACATATTCAAGGCAAGGCTTAGTGAAGGGTCAATTATTTATGAAAATTTCTGCAGTAAAACCACAAATCAAATTACATTAAATACATAAAATTCAGGTTCTTCAGCAGACACATTCTTACCAAAGTGACTGCAAATAATGCGCAAATATCATATTAAACGGGATATACTAGTACCGGCATGTGAAAAAAAGCAGACTCAAGAATTAATATGTGAAATATTTAACTATATTGCTACTAAAATAATACACTGCATAGTGTTTATTATTGTGCATTGCTGTCGATCAAATGATCATCATAAAATAGTTGCAGAAAAACTTCATAAGCGCTGACCTACTGCTGTGCTGAACAGCCTGGTTTATATAATATGTGGTTGCTTGAAGTTATTCAGAGCAGGATATGCTGGCGTGATGAACGTGTGGCCATGCAGCAGGTTACAAATGGACGAACGAATGAACCCCAGAGAGTCCTGACCCACTTGGGAGGACATGATGGAGATGTCTGTCCTACTTTCGAGTACTAATCTCTACCTGCACAGTTATCAGGACATTAAGTGCTACATTTATTAGAAAAGCACTGAATTCTTGTGTAAATCTGTTCATGTCGCGCACAGGACACTGGACAGTAAACAATGAACAAGAAAAATATAAAAAGACACATATAAAATGCTAAATTTGGATTTAACGAAGAGAGAACTCTGATGATGAGATGGTCATCTGTGAGAAGACGAAAGCGCGAACATTCTTCAGCACGGTCCGAGACGGTAACCATGACAACTAAGCCATAGCAGGTGACAGACAGGACAGCGGTGCATAATAGGCTGACACACTGCACCCACAGAATATGACTGGCTAACACAGAGAGCCCACGGTTTGACTGGCTGACACAAAGCGCCCATAAGGCCCCATTCACCTGAGATTAGCAGCCAGACCAGATATGCAGTGAGCCATCTCTCCGTTCTGTTTGTCTGAGCCCCACATGCTGTAAACAAATGAGAGAGGACACACAAACACACACACACGGCAGGTTAGACCTGCACCAGAAATCAGCAAATCTGTACTCAGGATTAACAGAAGTGCCCCCTCCCTCTAAGCAAACAGTCATAGCACAGCACTAACCCCGCTGTTAGCAGGCATTAAAGCCAGACTAGAACACCTCCATGTTTGCCCCCCAAGGGGAGCAATGGGGAGGAGAGAAAAAAAGGAAGAAAAAGAGGAAAACGTCTGTGTGGGAGACCAAAAGACCGTTATTTAGGTCAATCTCTGAGGGAGAATACGCAGGCTTTCGGTTGTGCACTACTGATGATCATTAGCCTCTGCTGTCCTTACGTCTTGTTCATGTGATTGCTAATATGAGATCATGACCCCTGCTATACAGCTGAATACAACTGAAAAAAAAAAAGAGCAAAATCACACCAAAGTAGATGTATGTGTCGTGCTAATATAATGTAGCATACAGCTGCCCTTGACCTGAGCCCCAGGCTATTATGTAGGTAGAGCAGGCTTTCAGCTGTTCTGCCCTGTACATTAAATTCACATCCTGAACATAAAACCATCATATTCAGGGCATCTAGATGTCCCTGTAACATAGTTTTGAATCACAGAGTAGTTGTGATGCTCTTTCAGTAGCTGATGAAGCAGAGACACAAAATGCAACTAGATTAAAGTGTTACATTTATGTGCAGTGGGAATAAAATCACAGATTAACAATGTAACAACGAATGAGCTGCTTACTTAGGCAATAACGTCCAAACCATTTTTCTAGGAAGGACACTAGTTAGTGCTAATGCAGCTTCTAAAAAAATCTATTTTAGCTTAATGTTAAACGGTAACACTTTACAAAAAGGTGCAATTAGTTAACGCATTAGGTATCATGAACTGACAATTAATACATTTTTTAAAGTTGATAATTTAAATGAACTTAAACCTGAAATGTATTAGTGTATGTAAAATTTATATTTTACATTTAATTAATAAATACTGTAAAAAAAGTTTGGAGGTGGTAAGCTGTTTTTATTAAATCAGAAACACTGTAAAACAGAAATATTGTGAAATATATATTACAATTTAAAATAACTGTTTTCTATTTAATATCTCTCAATCCTTCAGAAATCATTCAGTTAATTTGACGCTCAAATTTTTTTTTATCATCAATGTTGAAAACAGTGCTGTTTAATATTTTTATGGAAACTGATACTTTTTTTTTATTTTTTAGGATTTTTTCTTTGATGAATAGAAAGTTCAAAAGAACAGCATTTATATCTTTGTTTAAATTCTTTACCAAAATACTTTACTGTGACATTTGATCAATTTAATTCCTCACTGCTGAATAATTATATTTAAAAAATATATTGACACATGTCAATAGTGTGACAATAAATATAATAATAATAAAAATAAAATAAACAAAGTTATTCTTTGTGGTGGGGCTGTTGAAAATGGTGAGACACACAAAAAAGTCCTCATTGTTGAGTCGAGCTCTCAATCATCAATTTAATTCCTCACTGCTGAATAATTATATTTAAAAAATATATATAAATCTTACCACAAACTTCTGAACAGTATTTAAATTTTTATTTCATGTTATCTTCTGCATTAAATCTATTAAAATATATAACCTTATTGTAAAGGGTTGCCCCATAACTACTTTACAGTATCTACCTAGATGTAGCTAAAGGTACACTCAGACTAGTGAGGCGTATATCACCGAAACAGTCATCGCTACACTGTAGACAGGAAGTAGATGTGGTGCATGTGGGCTCACACTATTGACATGTGGTTAGTGAAGAACCAGGTGCATGTGTGAGTAGGTGCGAGCAAGAGACAGAGAGGCTATAAAAGGCATAATACGTACACAAGATTACTGAGGGAGGCCAGAGTTAGCTGCTGGGGTTGTTGTTGCTGCTGCTGCTGAGGCTGTTGCTGGGATACGGATGGCTGCTGCTGTGGTTGCTGGGATACAGACGGCTGCTGCTGCTGTTGCCAAGTGGTCATGTTGCTTGGCAACAGTGCACCCGACGGCGTAAAGGCCTGGAGAGCTGTGAGATCTGCACTTGTTAGCTGGTACTCTGCATGAAAACAAAGATGAACATTTTATGCATATTTATTTACAGAGTTCTGTAGTTCTGATGATATAAAAATAAACTCTATTGATGAATCTAGCATCGAAAGAGAGGCGAGAAATGGGGAATAACAGAATATTAAGTAAAAGAAAGCAAGTAGAAGAGATAAATGGGCCATGACCTTGTAAACTAAAGCAGCAGAACACATTCATTTGTCTCTAATGTGTGCAGGCCTGCAGAGTAACGTCACTCTAACCTGTGTTGTAGGCGGTTGGCATGGAGAATGGAGTCAGGAGGCTCGGCGTTGCCACGGAAACCACTGGTGTGGTAAGAGGCTGGGCCACTTGAGAGGCGCCTAACCGCTGAGCATTCTGGAAAGCCAGAGGGCGAGAAAAAAAGAGAGAGATAAGATAAGTTTAAGAGAAGTACATGAGCTCACTTTCCGGGCAAGGAAAGAATGGACATGAACACCTCTGAAAGATTTGTATATGTATGCATATGAATGCAATCTTCAAATTTCAGACACTTCTGAAGATTAAACATTTTAGATAATTTTAGAGTATTGAATGCAATCCTAATAATAGGAATAATCAATCATTATAACTAACAAAGTCCATACAAACAACGTGAGCTCCACAGCTTCAAACTGTCGCTCTAAACATCTCTCTACACTCTAAACTGAGTGAAAACATTAAGATCAATGTCCTGAAACTCAACAATAAGGATGGTCGAAGGCAAGTATGAAAGCGCTTTGGGTCAGGTGACAGAACTGATATTTGTTCTCTTGGTTTATATGATGTACTGAACATTGGTGTGAATTCTGCTCATTAAAATATGCCACTATATTATTTAGACTATTATTATTATTTAGGTAATATTATTTTGTTTTGTAATATTCTTGGAAGTATCAAACAAATATAATATTTTAAATCATATCCCATTATTTGTAGCTTTTAAAATAAAACAATTAAAAGAAAAATATTAAATATATCATAATTCGTAAAATAAAAAATATAAATATATTTTCCTAAAGAATATAATAGCTTAATATAAAGAAACGTAATACAAGATGTTGCATAAAATGAATATATTAAATAAATATAATAACTATATATAAAATAAATATAATAATAATAAAAATAAAATAAACAAAGTTATTCTTTGTGGTGGGGCTGTTGAAAATGGTGAGACACACAAAAAAGTCCTCATTGTTGAGTCGAGCTCTCAATCATGCAGAAAAAAAATCTAAACACTTCACTGCAAAACACACAATAACAAAATGGGTAGAGTGTGTCTGCAGGGCAAACCAGTGTCAAACATTTGCATTTAAACCCCTTGGGCGCTTTGACACTGAGACAGAGGCCAATTTTTTAGTCAAAAAGACTCCCATGATTCAGCAGTCACTGGACATTGGTGTGCCCTGCTCATGCACGCACTCACAGATCCAGAGGCTGAGATGGCTGAAACACCCTCCCTTCCCACCCCAAACTCAGATGTGCATGCACTACACTTAATGTGTCATCGGACCACAATCATTAGAGGAAAAGACATCAAGAAGTGAAAGAAGGTGGGAGAGAGACAGACAGACAAATTGATCTCTGGAGTGAGGTCTTCTGCTCCGCTGAGCTCCACATTTGATCTAGTGTGTCTGACTCATGTGAGATCAACCCATGCATATGTGCATTTCGCCTTGAGTGTGTGCATTCATTTAAAACCGTACGCAATAATCAGGCAGTCAGCCTGCAACTGAACAAACAGCACACATTTAACTCCAATTCACTGACCACCAACTAGATCATTTATGAAAAACACTGTATACACTGTATTCTTCAACAAATAAAAATAATTTTTAACCAATTAAACTCTTTAATCAATAAAATTTGATCAGTGAGTAATGGAGTGAATAAAAAAGGTGAAGAAAAAAAAATTGTTCAATACACAACATCCATTAAACGTTCATCAAACATTTGTCAAATGTTGTGAAACCGTTCACAGCACAACAGTCAAAAGAATTGAGCTGTATTCACCTCACTCACCAACTCCAGCTCTTCATCTGTCTGCGAGGCCAGAAACAAATAGAAAACAAAGATTACAACTCCAACACACAAGCCCTGTTTTACACCTGGTTTCTGTCTCGGTTGATATGAAGTGACCACTTCAGGTCAGATTTTGAAGGAAAGAGTTTGAGACTTTATGACTGCACATATTACTTACTACATCAGTATGATACTGCATTCTGATTTTTTGAAAAAATGAAAAAAAATGGGAGAACACGGTTACTCAAATATAATTTTTTAAATTTTAAACTAATTGTTTCACTAGTCATGGTCACTATAAATTTTTTTTTTAATCAGTCACAATTCTGCATAGATGGTGGATTATATAATCAGATTCCAAAAATGAAGGACTTGTAATTAGATTAGATTCTTAATTTATCATTATCTTGCCTAATTCTTCCCTTTTTTTCTCTTTTACATTTCTCGTTACATGAAAGTTTGTTCTTATTGCTTTTATTTTAAAAAGTATTAAATGTTTTTATTTTAATTAAGTATAAATTTTTCATCAATTCATGAACCCTTGCAGTTCCTTCATGAACCCCAGTTCATGTGCACTTCACATTGATATTTATTTTTAATAAATAAATAACTTTTGAATTTAATTCAATTTTAATAAATAAATAAATAATATTTTAGTTTATTTTCCTTTTCTTTTAAAGCTGCTTGAAGCAAGCCCTGCTCTACAAAATGCTAGTTGTGGTGACAATTTTTCAAACTCGTTTACACCTGTATTTAGCACTGCCCATCTGTGATCGAAGCAATCTGGACGGATCTTAAGAGCATGTGTAAATGAGGTCACACATAAACACACACACACATACTGAGAGCAGACAGATGTGAATGAATCAGCTCAATGTATCTGACAGCTTTACTTCCCCCTCTCATGGTCCCTGTGAGAAATTCCTGTGTAGCATCACATTGAGAGCCTATACCTGTTCCCATCTTTAACATTAGCCCTCATATGTTGTAACACGGAACAGCTTTGAAATTTGATGTTTGACCCATTGAGGCTCCTGTAGAGTAATGTGGAAGTGCTCACCAGCTGCAGGAGACCCTTGCTGCCCTGGGAGGTGATGACCCGAAGGTCCGGTTTGCGACTGTTCACCATCTGAGTGCTGGGCGGAGGGGGAGATTTAGCCGGCACTACTTTCCCCAGGCTGTTTCCGTTGGAGACTGAGAGGAGTCCTGGGGAGGCCCTGGCACTGACGTAACCATTGGCTACAGAAACAGAAAGAGAACCAGGAAAAGACAGCAAGATGTCAACAGAGAGCTGCTATTTATTTACAAAAAAAAGACCTTGGTTGATTTTTTTTCTTATCAACCCTAAGAAACACTGCATTTTTTTGGACACAAAATTCAGATACACGACCGTGATCATATTTTCTGTTTTCTATAATTTGTATTGATGGGAAAAACACAATAATTACCCACCAGGGAAAATAATCCTATTAGGGTCTCCCTCACCATGGCAGATGTGTTTTCTAACACTTTGTGCTGCAAACTAAATCCTCTGTTTTTTTTTAGATTACAGCTCTATTATGTTGTAATTGGAGGATTAATAGTTACTGGTTTTTAGGTTGGAGAACCGCATTCCTTTCAGGGAGGAAATGCACGCACATACACAGGGAAGGGATCAGGGTATCTAACTGACACCAGTTCATCCTGTTCCTCGACTTTCCTCCCAGCTTTGTTCTTGAAATATTTTTGCTCTATTTTGTATATGACGATGTAGCACATGTAATGCTTGATCTAATTTGATAAGTAGTCAAACTCAAGGGCAGTTTTTGCAGAGGAAGGCAGAGTATGCTATGATCTGTGTTTCAGAGCATGGCCGAGAGAGAGAGAGAGAGAGAGAGAGAGACTGGGGACTTTCCCAATGTTTTCCCACACTCTGGAACTGAATAACACTATTCTCTCAGCACAACATGAACGTCACTTGCTAGTGCTATGGCTACGCACTGATGTCTCAGCTGTACAGAAATATCTAAAATATTTATACTACAAATATTTTTAGCAATGCTATTTTAACATGCTGCTGTAGGGGAGACGGGGTTGGTTGGCTACAAGAGTTGGATGACACAGGGTAAATTTATGGGTCATAATAGGGTGCTGTCACAATGCAACATACAGTAGCATCGTATAACATCATCTGCATTCACAGTCACTGATTCTATCAAGACATCCTATCATGACTAAAACCTGTCTGACAAAATAAAATCTAACAAACATTTATATATATATATATATATATATATATATTTAAAAAAAATTACAATCTATGTTAGTTAATCAAAATGGGAACCAATTATATTTTGATACTTGTAAGAAATCATGTTTTGGCCAAATTTATGAAAAGGTGTTATATGTGACTATTTTATTATTTTTTATAACAACAATAATGATATACATTATATTTATGAAAAGAGTTGGGTTGGTTTTATATACCCTACCCAACTCTTTTCATTAATATAAAGTTAGCCAGAAGACAAAACTATTCCTATGTTGGCACATCATTTTAGTCATGAATGATCAAAACTTTAAAATATTTAAATACTTAAATATTTTTAGACATTAAACATTTTGTTAAACTCAAGATTACACACTTTCATTTTTACCTTGCTGGGTCATCTTAATATTTATATCACAAAAGATAATGAATAAAGTGAAAGCTCTGCCAACCAACCCCAGTCTCCCCTGCTGCTTTTAAACTGTGCTATAAGCTGATGCTTTAAAACTAAACTAATTTAATACACTAAATTAGTCTATCGAAATTAGAGGTGTTCAGTTTATGAATCATTTAAGAGCTTCAGACTGGAGAGACTTTTGCAGTTTGATATTTTATCCTATCTGAGCTCTGGTTACAGGGCAACAACAACTGCGTGTTGCTCCGCTAGACGATTGTGTGTGTGTGTGTGTTTGTGATCAACAACCGCGTCAGCAGCTCTGAATGGAAAGAGATTGCAAAGGGAGCTGCAATTCCTTGGTAGTAGAGAAGAGATATGCTCAGCTGTTCTCTGCCCTAGGAAACACAGCTTTAAGTTCAGTCTGGTTTTTAGAGGGGGGCTGAGACAGAAACATGTGTATAAACACACTTGTTTATGCTCTATGAACCTGTGTCAGAGAGTATGCTGGAAAATATAGTAGATATGAGCATGTATATGTGAGTGTGCTGTTTGTGTGAGTGTTGGTTGTAAGCCCCGGCTTCTATTAATCCCCACTTCAAAAGGTCTGACTGCCTTTTTCTTTTCGTCTCTGTCCATGTCTCTCTCGCTCTCTGTCCCTCTCTCTCTTGGGAATGGTAGGAATGCTACATGACGTCAATGCTGACATTCCCAGAGCAACAGCTGAGAATGGAGGGAAGGGAGGGGCAACGGACAGCGAGAGAGAGAGAGAGAATGAGACACAAGGAGTGGTAATGGACAGAGAAAAGCAGTTTGGTAAGAGCTGAGAAAGTTTCTTAGGGAAAAACAAATCACTCCACATATACAAAAAGTATTTCCCACGGGTAACAAAACTGTAAATTATTAAAACTTTTTTAAAAACGTTAAAACTTTTTTAGTAAAATGTTTTCTTTCTCAACAAATAGTGGAAGGAGGTGCTTTACCTTCAGGAAAGCAAGAAAAGCGCAGAACGACAAATTAATGTATTTAGTCAGATTAATTTATTTAGTCAAATTAACAAACATATATAGTAAAACGGTTGCAAATTTAGTCTAAAGGGGCAGACTATTTTGGGGAAAAAAAGGATAATTACTGACAAAAAAATGTATAATTTTCCCACCCAACTTTGATAACACTGTTCAAAGTTGAGTTGGATGAAGAAAAGCAGTTTGGTAAGAGCAGCATGGGAAGAAAATCATTCATTCTATATCAAATTAATTAATTTATATAAAATAATAAATAATTAAAAATATATATTTTTTACTAGGCTAATAATTTAATATCCTTTAAATAGATTATGTCACAATTATGCCATTGTTGTATAATTTTTACCATTTAATTCTTGGTTAAATTTAGGTTTAAATTTAATTCTTCACATAACAAAAAAAAAAAAAACATCAAAAGCGGCATGGAACACCAAAATAATGCATATTCATTGAATGCGCCAAAGAATACACACACAATCCCAAGAAACCATGGGAGGCGTTTTTCCAGTGACTCCACAGCCTCTTCACTGATTAAATGTTCACATTTTAAATGCCCACTTAAAATGTCCATGAGACTCATGTGCTCTTTGAAGATCAGTGGCAGGAGAACCTACAGCTGTCAGGGACTGTCAAGATCGGCTGGGAGGAGAGAAGGGAGTGTGACAGAGTGGGAGGGGAGGGGACGGAGCATGCTGGTTTAAGCTGGGCATTCAGAATGTCACGAGTGAGATATGAAAAACAGCTGAGAGGGGAAGAGTATGGGAAGACAGTTATGCAAGGGCACATAAATAGAGAGGAAAAGAGAAAAAAATAATGATCATTTAAGAAAATGGAAGGACGGAGTAGGAAAAATGACATGTGTGGTGTTGACCCATAACATTCATGTCACTCGTGCCCCATGGTCCCATGAGGGTGTTTACAGGCATGCTTGGAGAGCACAGTGTGAGCTTCAGCTGTCACAAGCAAACAGGTGTGTGAGCGTACAGTGGAAGTCTGATCTGATCACCTGCTTTCAGATTTTTGTGTTCGGACAACCTTCATAGAGCTGCTGTCCTTCTCATAATCACAGTCAGATCAGATCATATATCTTATCGGATGAGATTGAAAACTCTCATTCCACTCTGCAGGTCTAAAGCGTGCCCTTCGATTTCAAGTAGTTTGACTCAGACTGATGCATTATTCAGGTGAAAATGAAGAGGCATTATCTGGGCCGTCTGGCTGTTAGGAGGAAAGACTTACCCACAGGGCTTGGGCACGCTCCGTTTGAATTGTTGAGGTCACCTCCCAGAAGAGCACCTGGAAAAAGGACAAAATAGCTACAGGAAGGCTGAAATTTCAAGTCTAGAGTACAGACTCTAAATCTAGATCTAAAGCCAAACAAATCTGGAACAGAAAATTAAGTTTTTGGACTAAAGGAAATAACATTTGTCTCAGATGATTTGATCACAGATGGTCAGCCAAGACAGACTGTTGTTTACACCTGGTCTGAACATGTGTCTTTTGGGGGATGGGATACAGAATTTTAAGGGAGGGTGTCTTATTTCTGGACTATATAGATATTTTACATCAATGTGTCATAATGAAGTGCACATTCAGTGAAGTCTTTTGCATTTATATGAATCATATTTAAGATGTATAGTGTTTGTACAGCATATAAGTGTACACTACCATTCAAACGTTTTTTTTAAATTGATAATTTATTTAAAATTAATACTGATAATAAAAAAGACCTCTACACTGCTACAAAAGATTTCTATTTCAAATCAATTTTGTTCTTTTGAACTTCTCCACAAAAATATGAAAACAATTTTAATCGATAATAAAAAAGAAATGTCTCCTGAACACCAAATCAGCATATTAAAATGATTCCTGAAGGATCAGGACACTGAAGAATGACTGGAGTAATGGCTGCTGAAAATTCAGTTTTGACATTACAGGAAAAAAATCATCTTAAAAATAGGCAACAGTTATTTTAAACTGTAATAATATTTCACAATTTTTACTGTGTTTTTGATCAAATAAATGCAATCTTGGTGAACACAGCATTAAAAAAATCATACTGACCCCAAAAGGTAGTGAATATATTGTACATACTATGATACAATTGCTCAAGTATACTTTTAAACACTGTCTCATTTATGCTGCACAGCTGTGCCTATAACATTGTCCACCTTCCCTGTCTTGTGGAAATAAAGCTTTTATTATATTCTTAAATGATTTGATCAAGCAGTTGTTTTATTTCAAAGCTTTCCCTAGCAGAGATTACATGTTATGTGAGTCAGTAGTCCTTCAAGTTTTTTAAGGATGCATCAGGACACATTAGAGTTTACACTATAAATGTGACATGTGTCCTTGACCACCTCCAAAGGAGCTTTAAGTGATCAAATCACAATGAGATGCATTGAACCTCATTTACAATTGTATGCCTCAAGATGTTGATAATAGGTGTAAAAAAGATGCTACAGCTCAGCTGATACTGACATACTGAAATGAAAACTTAACAGAATTGGCTGAAGTAAGACTACATGCTGTAAGGGTGCATATTACAATATTACAATTCTGGTCAAAATATTCTGGTCTGATCAGTACACTATGTAAGCACTCCAGAGCAGAGGAGATGAAGGTTTGACAGTCACTTTTATGCATGAAGCAGTGGTATATCTCTGAAACAGTTGCTCCGGGTAATCCGACACCCACAGGGCAACATTATAAGCTCATGTACACAACATGAGTTACTATTTCCTCCTTCCTGCTTTGCTTACTGGTACCCAGCGCCATTGATCTGCTCAGGATTTTACCTGCACTGGCAGGTCTCTGTGGCAGGCCAGGAGACACCGTGTTCCTCTGCAGCTGCGGTTGCTGTGGCGACAGCAGGCGTGGGTCTGAGAGAGTGGAGGTGATGAAGGAAGTGGTGACAAGGCTGCTGGGATTGCTGAATGGCAGAGGGCTCTGACTGGACACCGGCACTGTGACTGGCATGGAGAAAGTGGGCGGTGGCACTGTGGACTGAGAAACACAGATAGAGAGGGAAATGTTATCGGCTTAAACTCACCCACCTGCATGTACATCAAGACATTGCGCAAATGGTCACACACCGGTTTTAACAGCATGCAGTGACTTGTGCAAACATCTTCAAAGCAGAGCACGTGAAGCTACAAGGTGTGGAGTTAATTTTGTAAGACGCAAAATCTGTCAATGTTTTAGTGTGAATTATCCAGGCTGGAAATGAAAGGAACAGGAAGTCTTCACTTCATTTGCATCTTGATTTCACTGAATCATCCAGTGTTTACGGTCTTATTTTAACACTTGTTTCGTAGCCCAGGATTATACTCAATTTTAGTCTGCAACAGTTGTCCTTAAACTGGTAATATGGCTCGAGGGAATAACCCACCACGCACAGTAGGCTCAGGTGTTTCAAACAAGGGGCATGTGGCCGTGACAACTCCTGAGTCAGCCGATCCTCGTTCTTGTGCCTTGTGAAGTGCAATTAGCCAGCTTCAGCAATCAGTGTGGACTCAAACTGTCCAGATGTTCTGATGGAGACCCATTTTCCAAAGATCCTCAGCAAAACCAGGGCCTCTAAATTTAGAATGTGGGCCGCAGTAGGCCTTGTGTATTCTGAGTGGGACCCAGTTTGATAGAGTTAGTCTGGCTGTTCCTCTGTCCTTCTCCCTTTCTCCTCTAGCCTCTCTGTCTGAGCTTCAGCAGAAAAATGTAGTTTGAAGTGTGCAGATTATAGTCACTACATTCTTAAAAATAAAGTTTCCAAAAGGGGGTTTTCGCAGTGACGCCACAGAAGAGCCGTTTTGGGTTTCCCAACGAACATTTCAGTGAACAGTTCTTAAAATAACCATTTTTTTTCTTAGTGTGAAGAACATTTTAATAACCTAAAGAACTCTTTTTCATATAAAGAAGTTTTGTGCAATGGAAAGGTTCCATGGATGTTAAAGGTTCATGGAATATAGACGCTATTAAGGAACTTTTAGTTTTAAGAGTTAGTTTCAACAGACAGCTTTGTTGTTATAGCCAAATATGGGTTAACGTTTCCTATAAACACTGTCTAATGAGATTCTACTGATGCCAAAGCTGCTTTAAATGAATATTCCAGGTCAAACATATCCAAGCTATAGTTCTGGAGGGAGTAACCCATTGTAGCATATGCTATAGGATAAGACTGTGGACGAAGTAACTAAGTTCCAGCACTGCACGCAGGCCAGGCAGGGTGAAGGGAGGGGAGGGTCATTAGTGTGAGATGAGCAGCTGGTTTTAAAATATGGAGCACCAAGACAGAAATAATCTAGTTTGCTAGTCTCCAATTTCTCAGCCAGAAAATGCAGTCTTACACTTCTGATGTGCCTTCAACAACTGAAGATAAATACAACAGACTCAAGATTATATCAGTCTAGACACACAGACAAGCGATAGTCAACTGTGATAAGAACGACACTTGGTACTGAAAGAAAGACTGTGTGACTTTGAGGAAGACTGTGACCAGTGAAGTGAGAAAAACTGACTGGTTTGGGAAACAAGTTAGCAAATCATATTCACATGAAGTCCCTTTGGCTTGGAGCTTACTGCAGATCACAGTGCACATGAGAAATGATCTTTCAGGGTCAATAAATAGATTTAATTTTCAATATATTTTAAAATGTCATTTATTCCTGTAATGGAATTTTCTAACTTTTTAATGGTAGTGTCTATCCAACATCAACCGATACAAAAAATATATAAAAATAATAATCACTGATATAGCACTGATGCATAGTGCATTCCTGTTTGATGCACAATACTGAAATATTACTCTTTTTTTTAACTTAAGTTGAAATTGAAAACAATTCCAGAATAAAAAACAAATTTAAATTAGCATGTTTTGTAATATTTTTTTCTAGGAAGAAGAAAAAAAATATCTCAAGTAAATTTCCTCACAATCCAGCTTTATCCACTGAAATTGCCATGACAGCCAAGTCAGACAGTTAGTGGTGAATATATAAAAACTCATTACAAACTGATCATTTTCCGGCCTGTTAAGTAGAGCTAGTAGTGCACATGCTGCTGGGTGTCCCCAGTGAGAGGGATTAAGGTTTTAGCTTTCCTTCCTCGGGCACTCATGCTGGGATTATGTGGGAGAGAAGAGAGAGGTACTGGATGACTCTCTTTGTGCTCCGGCCCGTGAACGGTGCACTGGGCGGAGAATGGGAGGGGGGCGAGAGAGAGGAAAACTGGCCCTCCGTCAGGTGACGAAATGCTTTGTGGATGCAGCTACCAAGCAATTTCTAATTTCCAGTCCCATTAGCATTACAGAGAAAAAAGAACGCAACTTACTACACTAATCAGTCTCTGCTGCCCACATCATGTTGAATCACGTTCACCATGTAAATGATATCAAACTTGGGCCCACGATACAATGAGAAAGGGAGCAGTACTTTCTTGTTTCTGTACCTTGTGAGAGGAGATTCCTCATGCAAGGCTCATGCATAAAGCATTCTTGACAGTGCCTTAATGAAAATTATCTTCACCGACGCCTCAATCGGGACCCAAATGAGTCAGAAGTCTATTCCTGGCAAACACGATACAAGCATCAGTCAACGCAGAACATAAGAACATAAGAAAACAGAACGCAGAATCAAGCCAGCTATAAATCACAGGCGCATTTGAAAACGTGGATTGTGAGGATCAAAGGGATGCAGCCCACACTCGCCCTCTCGCCCCCGACTGCCCTCTCCTGGCCCAAGCACACACATTCAGAGGGGATTGAGGGGTGGTGGGAGGGGAATGGGGTGAGAGATGGTTGCTAGGTGCTCTGTGAGTTGGTTGCCGGGCCGACAGCAGGCTGTGTGAGTTGGTTTGCCGGGGCCAAAAGCAGGCCTCTTCACACGGGTACTCACTGAAAGCCTATAGCTCTGCATCATTTTATCAAACTCCTCGTCTATCTTTTTGTACTTCTCCTCTGTGCGAGGTGTGAGGGAGAACGGCTCCTCGGGGTCTGGGCTCTCCGAATCCCGATGCTCTTTCTTGTTCAGAGCCTTCATTTATTTCCGACCGAGGATAGGAGAGAGACAGAGGGGAAGAAAGAGAAGGAGGGAGGTTAGAACGACAAGGTAAAGAGGAATACTCACTCCGTAGCGTTTGAAGAGGATGTCCAGCTCCTGGCTCTTGTGATATTTGTCCTCCTGTAACGGACTCTGGTCGATTGAATCGTCCCCATCTGGCTCTGGACTGTTGCAACCGTTAAAGCCTTTCTTTCTCAATGTCTTTGAGCATTTGGAATGGGAGAAGAAAGGGAGAGGAGCATATTTCACATTTAGAAACACAAATGTCAATCAGAAAGAAGCAGCACTGATTTATTAAACCTACAGAGTAATGTGTGACACATAAACCAAGAACACTGCACATCAGCAGATTGTTTCATGAGGAAGTGAAGAGGCTAAATTCGATTTTACACCATGACTTGGAAAACGCTGAAACTGCGCAGCCATTAGACAACCGTGGGCTGGAAATAATTTATACGAGGCTGAAAACGAGAGAAACTCAGTTTATCGGTTTCAGCCTGAAAACAGCTTGAGACTTTTTTGAGAAGATTTTCCAAACAAGATTTTCTCTAAGTAGCTTTGATGGGGGTATCGAGGCTGAATGGAAAACAGTTTTCAGCAATGCTTTCTTCCTTTTCATAGAGGTCATGGTGACATAAAAAGTGTGCAAAGAAAATACAGCATAAAATTTTTTTTATCCAGATCTGTTTTTTTTCATATACACTACCGTTCTAAAGTTTGGGGTCAGTAAGATGTTATATTTTTCCAAAATGTCTCTTATGATAAAATAAAATAAAAGAGTCATCTTGTAAAAAATCATTACAATTTAAAAAAATATAATATAATATTTTTTTAAATGCAATTGATTGCTAAGATTATTTTTCAGCAGCCATTACTCCAGTCTTCAGTGTCACATGATTTTTTAGAAATCATTGTAATATGCTGATTTGGAAACTTTGAATAATAGACAAATAACAGCATTTATTTGAAACAGAAATCTTTTGTAACAACATAAATATCTTTACTGTCACTTTTGATCGATTTAATCCTTACTGAATCTTACTTATCCCAAACTTTTGAACTGTAGTTTTATAATATATTACATTACATTATATTACATTAGTAAATTAATTTAAATTAACTAAAATGCAAGTGGTGAAGGGTGTTGTCAAGCTGTTGCTATGCAGTTGCTAAGGTGTTCTGAGTGGAAAAAAGTATAATCACTTAGAAATGTAACAAACACACCTCTCCACAAAACGCTGTACAACTGGAGGCTTTTGTGAAGCCACAAATCAAGCATTGAAATGAAATATTAAAGGGGTCCTATTATGCTTTTTCACTTTTTTAATGTTAGTTAGTGTGTAGTGTGTATGTTTGGGCATAAAAAAGATCTAGAAAGTTACAAATCTCAAAGTCCATGTCAAATTTTCGGCATGTCTAGAACAATTCCTACAAGTATAACATGACGTAGCTGGGCGCCGCGGACAAATGCCAAATGGCGCCGCTGGTGTGCCTACACTCATAGAAAATAAAGTATTTGAATTTTAAAGATGTGGCGCAACGCGACACTGCGATTCTCGTTCGGTGTGCGACCGCCTGAAACGCTGTTTTTTTCACCTCCGTGCCCAAACGTCTTTGTTTGGGCTTCCGAAAGCGGATGATGTCAGGAAACAGTGGTTGCAATTTATTTTTTAACTCTGTTCCTGAGCATTATAACCCCAATTTGCTATTGTGTGCTGCGCATTTTACTGAGGACAGCTTCCACAACATGAGGGAGTACAGTGCCAGATTCGCCCAAAAGTTTTGTTGAAAGACAGAGCAAGGGGCGGGGCAATAATGAAACACTGTCTAAGCTGTTCGCCAATCACAACGCACTGGGACAGCTAACCAATCACAAAACATTTTGTTTTTCGGAAGGCGGACCTTCATCAAAGCCGGAACTAATCGAGTCGTTTGTGCCAGGCTGGGGAGAAAGGTATTTTAATCATGTAAATTATGTGAAAAATAATGTTTTTCGAACCACTAAGCATGAGAGCATGTTCTAGTACACCCTCAAAACAAAATCAAGACTTTGTAAAAGAGCATAATAGGACCCCTTTAAGCAATAGGGGCTGTAGAAATTCCTAACCCCAAGTATGAGCATTAGCCTGAGCAAGCGATGCTACTAATTTATAGATTTGATGAATGATGAAAAAAAAAATACATTGCAAACATTTGAGCTAGCTCGATCGTTCATACATAACACTCTCTCTCGCACGCACGCACGCATGCACACACGCACACAGGGAGGTGTTGGTCAGCTGATCAGCCTGTCTCTGAGTTGGCTCCATCTGTTCACCTGTCCCTGTATTTCTCTGCCTGCTGTCTCTCCTTTATGGGGCGGGTGCGTGTTTGTGTTGCCAAGGGAAGATTCCCCTGCAGAGCTCCGCTGCCTCTGACTGGTTAACCTCGTTCAGTAGCGCCCCTCCCCCTGCAACCGCCTTCCTTCCCTCCCTGCGTACGGTCCCTCTCTCTAGCTTCCCCTCCCCGTCTTCACATTATTTAATCTTTTACCCCTCGACCTTCACTTTCTTTCTTCTAATGTTTCTGAATGTTTTTTTACACTATATCTTTGAGTCTTGAAGTAATGCTCTCATTCTTCCACGACTTACTGAGCTGACTCATTTCTGTCCTCTATTCCCCTTCTCTCTCCATCCCATATCCTCTTTTCAAACTCCCACTTTCTATGTGGGATGTTAGCAAAGATTTGAGAGGGGCCAAAGTTAAAGTTTAAGAATCTGCAATTGAAAAATACATTGATCTGAAAATGAGGGGTCTATGGTGGTTTATGGTCTTAAAACACACACATAACTCCATTTCTCAAGTGGGTGCTGATGTCTAACGCAGGGAGAATGTAATGTCACCTTCCATTTGCAGTGTGTAAAGCAGAGAAGGCTGCAACCCCCCGGCCATCCCTTGAGAACACGCTTAAAGCCTCGGCTTCGCCACAGCCTGCCGGCTTACACAGACAACAGCGTCCAGAAACACCCATCTGACAGATTAGCGCCCCCTCTGAACCTTCCACACCTCCTCCTCTTCATCCTTCCATCTCAATTCCTCCTTTAAAGGCAGCGTGTCTGCCATTATCAGGCGAGTCTGACTATAACTCATACATGAGGCTAATGGAGTCATTTTAGCAGCTGATCTGGGCTGATAGCCCACGACTCAGCCCACTGTGGAGGCGGATCGGAGAGAATAAGCTGAAGTACATCATCTCGATATCGAAGAGGGCTTAGCCAATGTCAAGCACACACAGATTTCTCATCTCTTGCAGACAGAGGTTAAGAGTTCACAGTCATTTCATCACGACAATCTAACGCTAGTGGTCACACTTGAAAGGAACTGCTGCTATCAGGCATGTCAAAAGTGCTGGTTTTTGCCACTGTCTATTATGTAATTTATAATAATTAAACAGTAATGCTGATAATAAAAAGAGAAAGCCACTTACTGTGTTTACTTTATTTATTTGTTCTTTATTACTGTTTGTTTGAATAAAACTTCATTTTAAAATTAATTAATTAAAACTTTTTAATTTAACTTAATTGACAAATGTCAAATATTAATTTGTTAATATTTATAATAATAATAATAATAATAATAATAATAGCAACTTTAAAAAAAAATAAAGCACTGTTAAATGGTATATACATTTTTGCCATGATCTCAAACTTGAGAATTGTGAAATTTCACTGGCATTGGCATTGTTGTGACAAAACTAGCCAATGTTTTCAACACTTAACTTTCCAGCTCAATATGGAAATCAACATTCATCAGAGATGCCATGTATATCAGGCCCTATATAACCCAATAATTTATGCTGCCTGACCTGTTTGAATCTTAATTTGAATCTTTTCGTAGAAAATAAGACAAATAGCTGAATGGACTAGTTTAATAGTGCTTTATTTGAGGTCAATCACTATTGACTGTCAGTATTTCGAAAAGCAATGACATGACATGAACACAAAAATAAAAAAAACTTTGTGCTGCAAAAAAATGTCATATAGGTTTAAAACAAACAATGACGGTCCCTTTAAGTGTCCCCAGTTTGATGTATTTCCAAGAAAAACAGAATATTCAGGAAGGCGGCACTTGATTTTATCTAGTGGGATTTGATTGGATTGTGAAAAATGGATTATGAAAATATTAATACTATTATTTTCTTCGCCCACATGACCTTGGTTATGTCAGCAAAATAAACATTGTTTCAGAAGCAGAGAAAGTTGTTACATTATGATGAAAGATTATCATATTTTTCATTAGAAAGCTGAGGATAGATGAATCACGCCAACCATTTATTAAGAAAATTAAAAAATATATATTTGATGTTTTTAAGTCCCCACGGCCTCTTTATCTGAGCTGCTTATGAAAAAGGTTGTGTTTCTCTTCTTACCACCTCCTTTCAATCCCAACTGATATCTACAGGATCTTCATCCTTAAACACCCACTCTTCATCTCTCTGTCTCTTTCTCCTTCTCTCTGTCTCTCTCCTGATTGGGATCTGCAGTCAAGCAGATTAACGAGCTCTGGCAGAAAAGGCAGGCAGCCCCCATACAATCACACACACACACACACGCATACACATACACACACTAGGCACGTGCAACACGAGGCGAGCGAGGAGATGAGAGCATCGAGAGAGAGATGTAGCAAGAGAGAAGAAGAGAGGCTATGTGAGTACATAATATGCATCTGTTCAGTCATGCATCAGTGTGAAAGCATGCCTGCCTGAATATGTGTGTGTGTGTGTGTGTGTGTGTGTGTGTGTGTGTGTGTAATTGTGTATACAGTGAGCTGTAAGGTGAATGAGGGGTTTTCTCTGGGTGAATGTAAGCCACTTCATAATTTAGAAACAGCAAATCTCCCTCACTTCATTGAACGGTCTCTTTTTGCCTGCATGTCTCTCTCTTTCTGGTCTCTTAAAGTCAAATAACCAGGTAAAGCAGAGAAGACGTGTTTTTAATTGGGCATGAGCCACAGGAAGGGCCTTCTGAATGGTGCTACCCCCAAAAACATCAGGCCAAACACTGGGAACTCAGCACCAGGTCTGCCTCTACTGTCACTCTGCCTCTCAATATTGCATGAGACAGCCTTCAGCCTTAACACACACAAAGCAGCCCAGTCAGCCTTGAGCTGATGTGGCCCACAGCGGCCTAACGCCCTCACCACACACACACGCGCACACACACACACACACACACACACACACACACACGCGCACACACACACACACACAGTCTCTCTCTCTCTCTCTCTCTCAAGAGATTTCTGCAGCTGCACCCAACAGGAAACATGCACCTGTACCACCGGGGGCTTCTGCAAAAGAGTCATCAGTTTCTCAACATCACACACTCTACAGAAGTATTCACCCTCTGATGACTGCATTTTAAACTGCACAGAATGACCATCTAATCTTGAAATAAATGCTTTACTTTCTTCTGTACACACACACATTTGAAGTTTTAAAGGAACAGTTCACCCAGAAATTACAATTCTGTTATGATTTACCCACCATCATGTAGTTTCAATCAACATTCAGTTATTTTAAAAGTATAGTTCACAGTGAACAAGTTCATAGCGATGACAAATTGGACTTGTGTGAATTGTGCACTACATCCTGGATCTTCTTAAGTCATGATAGTTTTGAGTGAGTAAAAGACCCAAATTTAAGTTGTTATTCACTGCAATCTCTACCTCTAGTAAGCCAGAGAACCAAAGCAACTAAATCACTGAATCAGTGAGTTGAACTTGAGTACCAGTTCTATCCAATTTGGAAACAAATCATTCTTTTGAGCTGGTTCTTTTCAATTAAATGTTTGATCCGGTTCACAAGTTGCACTGAATGATTCATTATGGAAAACAGCTGCATTAAGGTGCATCAAGACAAGAAAAAATAACATATGGGTTAGGAATACGGATATGAGGTTGAGTAAATAATGACAGAATTTTTTCTTTTTGGGTGAACTCTCTTTTTAATTCGGGCAGCATTCAAACTATATAATCTGAGACACTCTTTAACTCTTCCGGTGAGGTTATATGATAGTTCTGTGTGAGTAAAAGACCTAAATATAAGTTGTTGTTCACTAATAATCTTCTTTTCCAGTGAGCTGTTAACTCGAGGACCAAAATATCCAAATCATTGAGTCAGTGAGTTGAACTTAAGAACCAAACCAGTTCAATTTGCATGTGAATCCCTTGTTTGAGCCGTTCTTTTCAACGAACCGCTTGGTCCAATTCATAAATTGCATTGAACTACTCATCATGGGAAACAGCTGCATTAAGGTGCATGAAGAAAAATAAAACAGCATACAGGTTCAAAATACCATGAGGGAGAGTAAATGACAGAATTTTCATTTTTGAGTAAACTATACTTTTAATTCATATGATGTTTAAGCTATACTACCTGAGACACTCTTCCACTGCTGCTATTCTTTCCGAGTTAACGCTACGCGCCCCAGAACAACATGCCACACACATGCAGTCGCCATCTTGTGTTGGACAGGACAGACACCGGATGGGCACTGTGTGTGTGTTTGTGTGTAAGCCACTTTTTCCTCTCTGGCCAAAGGCAGGAGGTGGTAGAGGGTGCAGCTGTCCCTACCTCTCCTGTCCCACCATCGTCCAGGCAGTTAGCCAGCAGCGTATAGAGATTCACGAGCCTCTGAACAACCCTACATGCTCTCTAGACCTGCACACACACTCTTTCTCTCACATGTGCTCGGCCTCCCTATGGATGAGTGTTTAGCTATGCAAAAGCCTTGCCATTTCACGAAGAACTTGCAGTGTTGTGGATTTACACTGTCACTATGGTATAACCAGGGCATATTTTGGATACGGTAACATGGTAATACCATAATATTCTTAGAAGTACCTTGGAGTACCATGTAAATAAAGTAATATATAAATCAAATAAAATTTGTCAAAAGTCAAATTAGCATGGTATTAGCATGGTCTGAATCCATAATGAAAGTTCACGATGTAATGAAACAACAAATTTAGCTTTAGTTACAGTATTTGATAAATGTCAATATAAATGAGAAGCATCATGAAAACAAGTCATTGCAATTACAGACATTCCTATTTGGACGGGATCCTTCTCAGAGGACTTGTGTGTTAGGAGGAAAACAGTAGGTAATTTGCTCTGCGGTTTTAACAAGGTTTTTGTGAGGAAAAACACACACATTTACCTGGCCTCCTCAGGGAAAACTTGTCCCGACCAAATAGGGCTATTAACTGAACTACTGCAACCGAATTAACACGGTTCACCAAAGACAGGAAGGAAGGAGTGAAAAGAAGGAGCAAACAAATAAAGGATGAATGAGACCAACAAACAAAGAAAACAATTTCCTGCAACCTGAAATTGGGAGGATTCACGGTGGGCTTGTATGTCTGTGTTACCTCAATGATGTCTGCGTTGGTCCTGCTTTCGTGCGGCTCATTGTACTCAGTGTATTTGAGGAGCACTTTGTCCATGTCGGTGCTGGCATACTGGAAGAGCTTGTTTGAGTGATTGAAAATAATGAGGGCAATCTCACAGTCACACAACACACTGAGCTCGTAGGCTTTCTTCATCAGACCAAACTTCCGTTTGGTGAAGGTCACCTGTGGATAGAGAGAGAAAGATGAGGTTAGAGAGGGAGAAAAAGATGATGATTGAGATGAAGGATGAGAACTGAAAACTACATATTTTATTTGCAGTGAAACAAAAAAGAAGATCCTAAAGTTATAGTCTGCTTAAAACAACCAATTACGCACATTCATGTTGTTCCAAACATGAATGTCTTTCTTTCCTGTGTGAAACTCATAAGAAGATATTCTGAAGAATCTATTTTGATGTTCAATTTAAATAAAATTACAAATAAGGATTAGAGCTTTCAAGATTCAAAAAGGATGCAAAAGCACTATTATTATATCATAAATATGTTATCTTAAAGTAATATGATAAGATATATGATATTTAAATGGACATACTGAAATTTAAGACAATCTTGATATGTGCTGAGCCATTCAGAGTTCGCTTAACAGTTAGCCTAACAATTTCACTGTCTGGGAAGATACACATGCAAATTTGGCCATTAAATTGCCATTAAAAATGCCATTAAACAAGAAGAAAAATGTAGTTAAACATTAAGAAAAAGAGGAAGACAAGGATGAGTGAAGAGATGAGAACTATATCTAATGCAATTTTGCTTCTTAGGTAAATTTGTCTTATTTTAAAGGGGTGGTTCATGTTTTTTTTCTAGGCTTGATTGTGTTTATGGGGTGCAGTCTAATATGTGCTAATGCTTTGTTACCTTTATTCCACACCACTCTGTCCCTTCTCTGAGAAACAGAGCCCCTCCCTCAAAAATACGCGATGGGCTCTGATTGGTTAGCTAGCCCAGTGTGTTGTGATTGGCTAAACCGCCTCTAGTGCACGTCTAATCGTCCCACCCCTCTCCTCAGCGGCATGTGCTCCAGTTGTATTGTAAACAACGGCGTCGTTAATATCGCTTATCAGTTTGAGCCCGATTGAGAAGCAGAGGATATTATTGACAAGGATCGTGCAGAACCTGTTGCAAGCACGGCTTTTAATGGTAGGCCTATGTTTTTTGTTTGTTGTTGTCTCATACTTTTAGATACGCCCTGAGTATGTGTGTGTGTGTGTGTGTGTGTGTGTGTGTGTGTGTGTGTAATCGTGTATACAGTGAGCTGTAAGGTGAATGAGGGGTTTTCTCTGGGTGAATGTAAGCCACTTCATAATTTAGAAACAGCAAATCTCCCTCACTTCATTGAACGGTCTCTTTTTGCCTGCATGTCTCTCTCTTTCTGGTCTCTTAAAGTCAAATAACCAGGTAAAGCAGAGAAGACGTGTTTTTAATTGGGCATGAGCCACAGGAAGGGCCTTCTGAATGGTGCTACCCCCAAAAACATCAGGCCAAACACTGGGAACTCAGCACCAGGTCTGCCTCTACTGTCACTCTGCCTCTCAATATTGCATGAGACAGCCTTCAGCCTTAACACACACAAAGCAGCCCAGTCAGCCTTGAGCTGATGTGGCCCACAGCGGCCTAACGCCCTCACCACACACACACGCGCACACACACACACACACACACACACACACACACGCGCACACACACACACACAGTCTCTCTCTCTCTCTCTCTCTCAAGAGATTTCTGCAGCTGCACCCAACAGGAAACATGCACCTGTACCACCGGGGGCTTCTGCAAAAGAGTCATCAGTTTCTCAACATCACACACTCTACAGAAGTATTCACCCTCTGATGACTGCATTTTAAACTGCACAGAATGACCATCTAATCTTGAAATAAATGCTTTACTTTCTTCTGTACACACACACATTTGAAGTTTTAAAGGAACAGTTCACCCAGAAATTACAATTCTGTTATGATTTACCCACCATCATGTAGTTTCAATCAACATTCAGTTATTTTAAAAGTATAGTTCACAGTGAACAAGTTCATAGCGATGACAAATTGGACTTGTGTGAATTGTGCACTACATCCTGGATCTTCTTAAGTCATGATAGTTTTGAGTGAGTAAAAGACCCAAATTTAAGTTGTTATTCACTGCAATCTCTACCTCTAGTAAGCCAGAGAACCAAAGCAACTAAATCACTGAATCAGTGAGTTGAACTTGAGTACCAGTTCTATCCAATTTGGAAACAAATCATTCTTTTGAGCTGGTTCTTTTCAATTAAATGTTTGATCCGGTTCACAAGTTGCACTGAATGATTCATTATGGAAAACAGCTGCATTAAGGTGCATCAAGACAAGAAAAAATAACATATGGGTTAGGAATACGGATATGAGGTTGAGTAAATAATGACAGAATTTTTTCTTTTTGGGTGAACTCTCTTTTTAATTCGGGCAGCATTCAAACTATATAATCTGAGACACTCTTTAACTCTTCCGGTGAGGTTATATGATAGTTCTGTGTGAGTAAAAGACCTAAATATAAGTTGTTGTTCACTAATAATCTTCTTTTCCAGTGAGCTGTTAACTCGAGGACCAAAATATCCAAATCATTGAGTCAGTGAGTTGAACTTAAGAACCAAACCAGTTCAATTTGCATGTGAATCCCTTGTTTGAGCCGTTCTTTTCAACGAACCGCTTGGTCCAATTCATAAATTGCATTGAACTACTCATCATGGGAAACAGCTGCATTAAGGTGCATGAAGAAAAATAAAACAGCATACAGGTTCAAAATACCATGAGGGAGAGTAAATGACAGAATTTTCATTTTTGAGTAAACTATACTTTTAATTCATATGATGTTTAAGCTATACTACCTGAGACACTCTTCCACTGCTGCTATTCTTTCCGAGTTAACGCTACGCGCCCCAGAACAACATGCCACACACATGCAGTCGCCATCTTGTGTTGGACAGGACAGACACCGGATGGGCACTGTGTGTGTGTTTGTGTGTAAGCCACTTTTTCCTCTCTGGCCAAAGGCAGGAGGTGGTAGAGGGTGCAGCTGTCCCTACCTCTCCTGTCCCACCATCGTCCAGGCAGTTAGCCAGCAGCGTATAGAGATTCACGAGCCTCTGAACAACCCTACATGCTCTCTAGACCTGCACACACACTCTTTCTCTCACATGTGCTCGGCCTCCCTATGGATGAGTGTTTAGCTATGCAAAAGCCTTGCCATTTCACGAAGAACTTGCAGTGTTGTGGATTTACACTGTCACTATGGTATAACCAGGGCATATTTTGGATACGGTAACATGGTAATACCATAATATTCTTAGAAGTACCTTGGAGTACCATGTAAATAAAGTAATATATAAATCAAATAAAATTTGTCAAAAGTCAAATTAGCATGGTATTAGCATGGTCTGAATCCATAATGAAAGTTCACGATGTAATGAAACAACAAATTTAGCTTTAGTTACAGTATTTGATAAATGTCAATATAAATGAGAAGCATCATGAAAACAAGTCATTGCAATTACAGACATTCCTATTTGGACGGGATCCTTCTCAGAGGACTTGTGTGTTAGGAGGAAAACAGTAGGTAATTTGCTCTGCGGTTTTAACAAGGTTTTTGTGAGGAAAAACACACACATTTACCTGGCCTCCTCAGGGAAAACTTGTCCCGACCAAATAGGGCTATTAACTGAACTACTGCAACCGAATTAACACGGTTCACCAAAGACAGGAAGGAAGGAGTGAAAAGAAGGAGCAAACAAATAAAGGATGAATGAGACCAACAAACAAAGAAAACAATTTCCTGCAACCTGAAATTGGGAGGATTCACGGTGGGCTTGTATGTCTGTGTTACCTCAATGATGTCTGCGTTGGTCCTGCTTTCGTGCGGCTCATTGTACTCAGTGTATTTGAGGAGCACTTTGTCCATGTCGGTGCTGGCATACTGGAAGAGCTTGTTTGAGTGATTGAAAATAATGAGGGCAATCTCACAGTCACACAACACACTGAGCTCGTAGGCTTTCTTCATCAGACCAAACTTCCGTTTGGTGAAGGTCACCTGTGGATAGAGAGAGAAAGATGAGGTTAGAGAGGGAGAAAAAGATGATGATTGAGATGAAGGATGAGAACTGAAAACTACATATTTTATTTGCAGTGAAACAAAAAAGAAGATCCTAAAGTTATAGTCTGCTTAAAACAACCAATTACGCACATTCATGTTGTTCCAAACATGAATGTCTTTCTTTCCTGTGTGAAACTCATAAGAAGATATTCTGAAGAATCTATTTTGATGTTCAATTTAAATAAAATTACAAATAAGGATTAGAGCTTTCAAGATTCAAAAAGGATGCAAAAGCACTATTATTATATCATAAATATGTTATCTTAAAGTAATATGATAAGATATATGATATTTAAATGGACATACTGAAATTTAAGACAATCTTGATATGTGCTGAGCCATTCAGAGTTCGCTTAACAGTTAGCCTAACAATTTCACTGTCTGGGAAGATACACATGCAAATTTGGCCATTAAATTGCCATTAAAAATGCCATTAAACAAGAAGAAAAATGTAGTTAAACATTAAGAAAAAGAGGAAGACAAGGATGAGTGAAGAGATGAGAACTATATCTAATGCAATTTTGCTTCTTAGGTAAATTTGTCTTATTTTAAAGGGGTGGTTCATGTTTTTTTTCTAGGCTTGATTGTGTTTATGGGGTGCAGTCTAATATGTGCTAATGCTTTGTTACCTTTATTCCACACCACTCTGTCCCTTCTCTGAGAAACAGAGCCCCTCCCTCAAAAATACGCGATGGGCTCTGATTGGTTAGCTAGCCCAGTGTGTTGTGATTGGCTAAACCGCCTCTAGTGCACGTCTAATCGTCCCACCCCTCTCCTCAGCGGCATGTGCTCCAGTTGTATTGTAAACAACGGCGTCGTTAATATCGCTTATCAGTTTGAGCCCGATTGAGAAGCAGAGGATATTATTGACAAGGATCGTGCAGAACCTGTTGCAAGCACGGCTTTTAATGGTAGGCCTATGTTTTTTGTTTGTTGTTGTCTCATACTTTTAGATACGCTGTTATTTGTAAATGCTACTGCTTATGTTAGCTTTTAATATACAATTTTATCCTGATTAAAGCTTTAATACAGTACGGCAACTGCACGCGCGTCCATGTTTAACGCTTCTCTAGCTATGTGAAAATAAGTGTATAATTGGAATAGTTCATTGTAGGAGGTGAGCTGAATGAGAGAGAGAGAGATGCAGAGTGTGTGTAAAGCAGGGGGACGTGAGGAACAGTATTAAGAACCGCTGCTTTAGAACATTGATTTTGAAACTTGTGAATCCATTAGAAACGTTAGAAGACAGAATCGTGATTCATATATGAATAGGTTTTTACGTGCACCTCTAGTTTTCTCTTCCTCTTCTCTCTAGCAGTGCAGCATGGCCTCGCCCCCTTTGCTGCCTTTTCCCGAGGGCAGGGTTTATCTGGGTTTGTGATGTCACAAACCCGGGAAGTAACTCATTGTAGTCCCTACCAGCCGTTTTTGTAGGCATTAAACTCCCAGCATTTTAAAAGACAATATCTCCGTTTGCATTGAACTTTCAACTTCGTAACTTTGCAGATAATGTTTATGCTCAAACAGCAACATTAGACACTAACTAACGTTAAAAAAGTGAAATCGCAATGAACCACCCCTTTAAGGCTATTAGATAACTTCGGAATACAAAGTCAAAATTTGCACTATGGTGCTTTTGTGTTATTTTCAAAGCGTGAAAGATCCAGTGCCCATTCATTGTCATAGAAAGGTGAAGATGAACCAGCTAAAAGACCAACTACATTCTTTCAAAACATCTTCTTTTGGAATTCAACAGAAGAAAAGAAAGTCATAAAGGTTTGGAACCACATGAGGCTGAAAACAATAGTGACAGGATTTTTAAAATGTTTCGTGAATTACTCCAATGGGAATTTTTGCAGTGCACAGAGGTTGACTAGGTATTAGCCGCTGAAGAGCCGATTCTTCTCTCTCAGAATTGACCGGCTTTCTTTCTTGCTCACTGCTAGCAAAAGTGCCACCTCAAGAAAGAAAGTTTTTCTGCTCAAACCCAGGACTCCTTAACCTTAAGAGCTCGACAGTGTTAGCAGTGATTGTATCTCTGTAAATAAAAGCACTTTTCCATTAAATGAAAGAATCTCCTCCAACTCAACAATCAAGGAGCTGATGTTCCTTCTCTTCACACTAGCACCAGGAAAAACACCAGCAACATAATTGCCATCGAAAATAGAAATCGCAGGTAACCAATGGCAACAGGAGAATACAACTTTATCATTGTGAAGAATGTTGAGAGGCAGCGACCTGACTTCTTTCCACTTCTCTCTCTCGATCCAATTAACCTCAGAGCCGAATGCTTACCTACTGACCTTCACCGCACACGCGGACTCAAGCTTGCTCTCTCACCTGCTGCTGTCTGTCTTTTCCGGATGCCTCTGTTCTTCTACACCTCTCTTCTTTGCTTGCCTCAATGCTGGAGTTTGGTAATTAAAATGCACATTTTATTGCAGCAAAGACTGTAGTTCATGTCCTCTTCTCATACTCTTTAATTCTTTAATTGCTCAAATACCTGTTACACCACAGGAAGGTCGGAAGGACAAGATGTACAGAGCAGAATGGTTTTCTAGAGGAAATCTCAATTAAAAGTGATATTTAGCACAAATTGAGGCTTAATCTGGGTCAAACAAACTACACGACTTTTTTTGTAACTTTGTTAAAAATATGATTAGTCAGGCACACCTGAGGGAGACAAGAGAGCGCTGACACAGCGAAGCAGGCTAAGGTTGAGTATGCACACCTGCTCCGGTCAGAGTGACTACACCTATCAGCACAACTGTGACCAGAAAAACATTTCCCATACATTCACAGCCATCCTTCTAAGAGATTACACACTAGCGAGTGGAATTTCTAACTCTAAACTAAACATCATAATTACTTTAAAAGCTTTCATTAGGATACTGTTATGAAGTTTGTGATTTAACAAGTTTCATATGAAAGGTTTACCTATAGTGGAACATGGGGAGCCGAGAGAACAGAAATGAACCTTAGGTGAACACCACTTAGGTGAATATAACAAAATAGCAAAAATGAACACTTTGGTAATACTATGTATTAATCTAAACAAGTCAAACATTGCAGTGTTTGTATAGTTAATAAAAACTGCTTAAACAAAAATTACACAAAAAACTATTATATACTGTATATTTATATAATTTGTTTCTGTGCTTGATTAAAAAAATTAAATATCTGTTTTATCCTTTAATTTATACTAAATTATACTCATTTATACTTAATTTAAAAAATTGTTAATTAATTAATGAATTTATTTTTTAATTTTTTTTTAACATTTTCAATCTGTTTACTGTTTCTTTTATTTGCACCACTGTTGGCTATTCTTGGTGTATATCTGCTAGCCTAGGACACAGTTTATAATAAAGAATGAGCTAAAAAATAAATCAATACATAAATTTTAAAAAACAACAACATGAAATGCCACAGGATGACACTAGACAGCCCTGAGAAATTTGATGCAGTTATTCATATTTAAATTATATAAGGTAACTCATTACCTACGGCAGCCCTAAAATACTAAAATTTAATTAAAATGAAATGTACTCAAAGACTAAAACAAACTAGTGATGCACAACATTAAAAATTTAGCAGATAAGATGATAATTATTTTCATGTTATAGCTGAAAACTGATATCATTGGCCGCTATGACATATCCATTTTTCTAAATAAATTCTAAATAAAGAATAAAATCAGTTAGAATTGAATGTAGGTATCACAAAATTAGAATGTACTGTATAAAAAAAAATAGATATTTGATTTTCTAAAAATTACATTATAATTATGTATCCAGTATAGTCCGACACATAATGATTAATTAATAAAAAAAAAAATCTGGCAATAACCAATATGGTACCAATTTATTGCACATTTCTGAATAAAACCAATACTAAAGCTCAAATAAACTAAAAGTAACAGTTATATGTAAAAAGTAATGAAAACTTAACAAAATCCTGCTGCATCAGTTGAGACAGAAATTGAAAAACTGCACCACTCAAACAAACAGCAATGCTTTGAAAGCACCAGTGTTTGCACCCTAAGGGAAGAAAACCTATCAGTAGTTAACTTGTAGTTGTCTCTGCTTATTAAACTGGGATAGGAAAAAGTACTTAAAGATAAAAAAAAATCCACACCTCAACTATAAATCAACAGAAACCTTTCACTGGAGGAGTAAGATTTGATTTGGCCTTACGCTGTTTGTCCTGTACAAGATGTCTAAATTACAAATGCAACTTAAGGCAACTCACAAGAGTCAGACCTAATAAGAATGATTTCAGTTCAAATCCTGTGTATATTCCAGAGAAAGCTGACAAAATGAATTATTTTCAGTTACGTATTCAAAACTGAAAATAATTCTCATATGTTCAACTAAAACACTGATGCGGCAGACAGTCAGGCTTTGCACTCACCTGTCTGTTACGCTCGTCTGTAATTCGCTGAATCTGGATCTTTTTCCTCCCCATGGCTGCTGTGATTGGCCGAGCAGGGGTGGGGGCAAGGTTGGGGGTGTGGTGAGGTCAGAGGTCAAAATTTCTTGAGGCAGTTACAGGAGCACAAACAGCGACAAGTCGCCTCTGTGTATGAAGATGTGTGTGTGAGAGAGTCTCTCTCTCTCTCTCTCTCTCTCTCTCTCTCTCCAGATGCCACCTGTCTGAAGCAGCTGGGCTCACCCGTCTTCCTCCACTGATAAAAACAGGAAGGAGGGAAGGAAGGAAGTAAGTATGTGGCCTCCTGGAAGGGCCTTCAGATCATGGTCTGCTCAGGGTGCATGTCATCCGACAGGTGTCTTTTCTGATATCCAAACCCCCCTGGAAAAAATCTGGTGATGAAGATGATGATGGTCTTGGGATGAATTCTGTGAAAGAAAAGAGAGACGGAACTTAAAAACAAAACTGGTGTGACACCTAAGTATTAGGGTAGTCAATCGATTGAAACATTTTCTGTTGGGGGGTGGATCACAATTAAATTACGTATTACATGTATCTAGATCAAAGTCATTTAGAACAAAAGACAGAAAAACAGACAAATGGGCTTCTTACAATATTATAGCAAAAAAAAAAAAATTTTTATATTTGCTAAATATACAAAAAATGTATTACATAATATGTTGGTTAACGCATCACATGAATTGCAATGCATCACATATACACAACCGTTTAACAGTTTAGGCTTGGTAAGATTATTTTTATGTTTTTGAAAAGTATATTATGCTCACCAAGGCTCTTTCATAAATTTGTTAATATCTAAACTGTCACTTTTGATCAATTCAGTGTATCCTTGCTGAATAAAAATCTTACTGGTCCCAAATTGTGAACAGCAGTGTATCAATATTTACATAATTAATTATTTAATTTTATACAATTTAAGAGCCCAACAAACTGAATTTCAATTATATGCTTCTGCTACCTGCTCCTGTAATTTTATGAAGAAAAAAAATCTTGAAAGATTATAAAGATTATTATTCTTACTAAAGATTATAAAGAGTATTATTCTTAATAATTTCAAACACAAAGCCTTTACCATTGAGCCTGTCAAATATCTTGCTGTCTGTGATTATTGTGTCACTTACTCACCCCTACATTTATGCAAATGAAGGGTGAATTTCAAGCCTCCAAACTTTAGGGTTCCCACACTCCCTTGTCAGTAAATTTCCATTGTTTTTCCAGGATTTTTGCAAATCCATTTTTAAAGACTGGACTCAAAAAGAGTAATTTTTAGCTTAACAAATACTTTAAAACTAATCAAACTAGAATAAAATAATTTCCATGACTTTTTAAAGACACTGTTAATTTCTTTTTCAGGCATGGAAATCACACTTTTGAAGTTCCCTGATATTGCTAGGTTTCAGGACCATGATGGGAACCCTGAAGCTAAAGAGCCGCCTGGACAGAATAAGCAAACCTCACCTCAACCGTCGCTGGGTTTCCCCTAAAAAACACATAGCATGACATCCACATATACAGCTGGGCAGAGCCCCTTTCTGCAGCCTGACAGAGCCTGATTATGTGTTCTTGTTTACAAACCGCTGACGCCGATGTCGCTTATAGACCTAAAGCATCTTCACCTGCAGGGAAACACCTGCTGAAGTGTCTCTCTACTTGAGTGTGTCATCCAGCAGCACTCACAGTGTTCTCACAATAATAAGTCACCCTTGTAGTTGTTTAGTCAACATGGATATTTAGCTGCGTTTGAAGGTTAAGTGAATTTTTCACTTTATAATAATAAAAAAACATGTTGAAACAAACAGTGAGAACAGATGCCTGGGAGCAAGACGGCACAAGTTTGTGTGTATGAATGAATGGCTGCATGAATGGATTTACTGCCGCCTAAGAATTGTCATATGGGCCAGGATAATTTTAAAACATGCTATTATTATCTCTGCCTTCGATTAAAAAGCAACCAGGGGCTTAAAACAGAATTCTATATATATACATCCAGACTGTACACACTCACACTCACACATCCCCACATGACTGCTGACACAAGCTGACTCCCTGATCAGGGAAGCCTTCAAACTTCCTCATTTCCTCTTTTCAGGTCAAAGTGCACATGCTCAGAGACAAACTTATGAGAGTCTGTCCAACTCGAATGACGAGTTTTTACTTCCTTGCCACTTCCCTTGCAATAAAAAGCAACAAATAGCCCAAATTTTCACTTCCAGTCCAGAATTAACATGAATTCTATAGGCCTCTTGGAGAAAGCACACAATTAATAAGTGTAGTTCAGAGTTATTGTTGAATAGAAGCATATTGAAGACTGCAAAAAGGGCAACTGGAAAAGGTCTTCTACCTTATTCCTGCCAAACAAATTCTTTCTGGTAAAGTAAACATCTTCAAAGGGTTGCAGTTTGTTCGAGCCAACCGTCATGTCAAAATTATATCATAACAATCCTGATAGGTTGATGGCACCGTGAGAATGCAAAAGTATCAACTCTTCTAGGCTGTTTTTTCTTTCTGAAAAGCAGACAAGAAATATATTTCCCCACTACAAGCTTTTAAGCTAAAGAAAACTAAACAAAACACCAAACACGTCTATTAAAACAGAATGAGATTTTTGCCAAACTAAAAAAAAACAACATAATGGTGTAGTTATGGCATCTGAATAATGGTGGATGACTGCATGGAAAAGGCAGAAGTAATGTTTGGAAACAGGCAGATCTGTAAAGGAATTAAACACTTCACCATTAAAGCCGACTTTTTACTATTTCCGACATTCACGCATGACTCGTCTGCATTTCGTGAATCAGTCGTTATCTCCGCTTATTCACTAGGTTAAAATGAATGAATGATGAAAGTATGATTATACGCACACAAAATAAATAACCACCAATATGTTTGAAAGAAAAACATAGTAGCTTTTCTATGGATAATCAGCCTAAATAATTATGTAATAATCATAAAACAATTATTTCAGTTATTCATAACCACCCATTTTACAGAAATCGTGTTAGAGGGAAAATATTGGTAATTCACACCTTGTGCTAACAATTTTGATTGAAATACATGACATCTAGTCTGGTGGGCACATACAATCTAGCGAAAAGTTCAAATCAAAGCCCAAATTGGGCCTGAAAATTCTGCATAAGCATATGATCTGAACTCTACGCATCTCCTGTACAACTCTCCACTGAAAGTGAATGACTTCCAGGCTGTGGTTAATTAAAGACAGGAAAAGTGGCTTTAGAAACAAAAGCCATGCACTCTGCTAACTTGAGTGTTCTCCTTTCATAACAAAACAACTGAGAAAGACATCTAGGACTAGAAACACCGTCACTTTTTGTTTGTTCTAACATCTAGAGTGACAGAAAAGGTCAGAATGCAGTAGTAGCTTGCGTACTCTTATACACAATCCAAGCTGTTGGGCATGACAAAACAGTTCCTGTCACAAGCTTCATCACTTCTTTTACAGTAAAACATTGAACTGTGTGTGTGTGTGTGTGTGCGCATGAACGTTTACATGAGTTTTCTGACTCCAAATGGAGAGGATGTGTTGACAGGAAAGGTTTCCTCAGCCGGCTGTCAGCAGCGCAGGCTTGAGTTCAAAGCGACTCAGAGTCCGTTTGTGTGTTTTGGTCTGCAGGGCCAACACATGAAAAGACTTCTTTATCTGCAATGAGAGTCAGAGTTTGACCTTTCACCCTGTGAGCTCTGAGAGAGGCTAATTCCCAGCTCTGATCTCAGTCGCTTCACAAGGGACCTGGAAAGTGTCCTCAGACTGCGGTTCCTCACAGTCAGACTCTCTAACCACAGAGAACTTGGGAAGTACTGCTTGATAATGCTGAAACTTGATAACGTTATTCAAACTGGGGGCTGCAAGAGGATGTTAGAGGGTCCACAAAAAAAAAAAAGATAATATATATATATATATAATTATTTTTTTATTTTTTATTTTTTTGGTCAAAGTTAATTTAGGATAAATTACATATTCCTACTTTTCAACTTTTTTTTTTATAAATGATAATCTTTTTTTTAATATTATTATTATATAAAAGTATTTTTTAAATAAATCGAATAAAAAATTATTAGAATAGTTTATTATATTTACAGCATTATGTTTTTTATAAAATTAAATATAAAATATGCATATAATTTTGTGAAGAAAGAAAGAATGATAGTGATGGTACGACCGACTAAACTAATTATTACATTTTCTCAGGAAAATAAGAGTAGTGTTTGCCCATCTAACACTTGCACCACAATTGCCAGGGTGTTAGGGTGTACTGTATGGTTTTTAGCACATTTATGCGGTTGCTAAAATGTGCTTGAAGTCAAAAAGAGTCCAAATACTGCATGGGTCGATGTGAGAACTTTTTTTATGCAGTTCATCATCCGGCAGGTGAAAACTGCGAGAGTCTCATTTCTGAGAAAAATTACAGCACACTTCCAACAGGCTGCATGATTTGAGGTATTTTGTAAGTTTGTAGAACAAACGGTGTGGGACAGGTTACATGTCGAAGTTGGGGAACTCTGGGGTTTGTTTAGATCTCTAACCTTAAGGGTTAGCAAGTACCGCAATTAAACAATAAAGGAAAAACAAAGAAGGTCACAGAAAAAACACTGGTTCCTTTCCGTTTCTCTACTAGGGGAACCCCCTGCAACAAAGACAAAAACCTTCTTATCTTGAAAATTAGTCAAGCTCATGAAAATAAACTGATGTGAAATTAATAAACACACAGTTATGCACATGTGCACACATATACACACACACACACACACACACACACACACGTGTCAGCAGAAGGCATTTCACACTGCTCTCAGAACAAAAAGGTGAGCCGCTGTACGATGCAGCTGTCATACACACATACAGGGGGAAGGTGTTATAATTTTGAGCTGTGGCTTTGCTCATACCACTGAGGAAATCCTGCGGAACCAAGCTTCAGAATGCAACACAGGCAAAACAACATTTACACAGGCTTGCAAACAAGTGAAAAAAACACCTTGGTGTAAACATGTTCAAAGGCACATGCTGCTAGTGAAGAAGAACCCAAGAGAAAAAAAAAACTTGTGACCTTTCACTATATAGAGTAATTCTCCATCTTCGAGTAGCTCGGACCCACACGTTTGGGCTGCAGTGCTTGGGCTGCAAGGACTCTGAAGTACCAGAGCTCCGCTGGGATAAGCGCACGTTGCCCTCATCCATGTGTGGACAAATGGTATTCTGCGCGAGCGCGTATGCATGTGTAAGCATATCTCCTCCACAGGGTGTGTGTGAGAGAGTCCAGTTTTGTTATCCCTGCCTGTAACTAGAGGCAGAGTGGCCTGGGGCTTGGAGATAAGGGACCGTGCCAGAACTGGACTTGGACCAGGTCCAAAGCTGTGCTGAGAAATCCATCACCTTCCCAGCTCAGAGCAGGAGGTCACCGACTGGGACAGAGAGTTGTTTAATTCGGCCGTTTACAGTTTCCGTATATTGGTGCTATACAAAACGCCCCATGACCACAGCTCTGTCACTACCGGCAATATCTTGGCAGTCCCAGAGCCAATAAAAGCTATTCTGTACTGAGGAAGAAAGATAAGCGTGCTGATTGAGATATTGTGACACTAGAATGTAAAGTATAATGGATGTGAATGGAGTGCAGTACCCCAAAGAATCCATATATAACACAAATCAATGATTGCAAGTGGAAATTTCGTTTTACAAACTTGCTGAATTGAAAATGTATCAAAAAAATCAAAACAAAAAATTGTTTCCAATCCACTGACAAAGTTGTCAGTACAAATAGGACCTGATGATGTGCATAATCTCAAAATATCAGCAACTTTCTTACTACATATTCCTGCTCTCACGGTGTATAATTCATTTGCATGTGTGATTGCAAATTTTAAAAACCCAATGGATAAATTCCAAAAGCCGAGGTCTTGTTGAATATCCCTTTTTTCTCAGAAATAAGCCACATTATGGATAGGGATGAACAATATTTTGGTCCCATATTAGTTATCGGCCATTATTAAATATTTTTTAACGTACAGGTTTTAGTCAATGCTCATTTCCACTTTTAACAATGTTATATGGACTCTTTAGCAATTCTCTGAATAAAACAAAAACATTTTTAACACTTGTAGCACTTACAATTTATTTGAGTGTTTATTTAATTATTTATTCATTTACTTATATAATATAGCATAACATTTTAATATCGGCCATTTATCAGCCATAAATCTTACCATCTGACCAATCACCAATGAATCAGCCAGAATGGTAATATCTCTCATTACGAAAGCAAAATGGCTTACAAATGAGGTTTTATGTTGATTCTAAGCTCAATTCCCAAAACTTTATTAGAGCAGAAGGAAATCAAAGCAAGCTTGTCTGCTATATGACACACGAAAACGACAAAAAAAAAAACAAGCTTGGCTGGTCCAACATGAAGTCACAAAGCCATTGTGGTGGAGGAAAGGTGTTTTGAGGAGACACCCTCATGCTCATTGGCTTGTTTTTTGAGCTGAGTGCTGTTCAAAACATTAGCAGTGGTTAAACTGGGGCAAAAATGGAGCCCTGTGAGACCCTCCAGCGATTTACTCCAACCTTGGGTTTGTACTGCCAACACCAACTGCAGGATATTTCCAGCCTGTTGACTCAACCTCCCCGCACGGCAGGAACTCACCCTGTCCAATATGGCTACTCAGCTGCTGACCGCAGCGCATGATTTCTGTTTTTCAACACAGCCGTTTGTCCAGTACACACCGTATACTGATGATACGACGGTGTTCAATGCTGAGTGCCATCACTGGACTTCCTCCAGGAATGGGGAGATAGGTGGCGTAATATCTGCCAAACCACAAGCGTAACCCAATCTCTGAGGTGGGGGAAGGCGGTGGGTAAGGCACTGCATGGACAGCATTTCAGGGGGAGGGGTGTAATGGATCCGTGGTCTTCAACTTGTGAATCACACCACTGCAGTCTGTCCCGTCAACTCTGAATGCAAACTACAATACTAGGCTACCACTTTCAACCCTAAAAAATGTGTGTTTTTTTGGTGTCAGGCGCGGGATTCAATTATGTTTTTTTATTCTATACTCATTTGACAAACAAAGTACTTGTGAACAGAAGAAACACAGTTGTCTGTTGTGTCATCTACAGTACTATAGGCTGTTGTTTACACCAGCTTATCGTTTCCTGCATCAGTGTGGACAATGTGGTCAAGCTTGTCAGTTTACAGCACTTCCACACGGCCGAACAAACCCAAGTGACAAAACTCTCAGGCTACTGCATGAGCCTGCGAATACTAACATGCAGTTCTGGGGTCAGGTAAATCTGTTTCCCTCTCACCCACCATGACCCTGATACGCCACTAAATGTCTTCAAGACACACACCTTCCCTTGCTGCATAACGTTGGTGACATCAATGTGACAATAGGAAAGGAGGGTGTGTTGCCAGCGGTTCGTCGTCATGACCACGTCATCAGCGGTTGATTACACAACAAAACAAAAGATTTTTTGCTTCGAACAAAAGATAAGCTTGTTGGTTCAGTATTATGTCAAAACTCATAATCAGAAGGCAAGCTAGACGAGGAAAAGATGTAATTTGTGTTTCTGCAGAAGGCTAGAACAAAGTTATGCTGGAAAATGACTAACTATAAACATACATGACATATATACTGATCTTTTTTTCTTGCTAACATTGACACATGTTTTCAAAATGCTGTCTTAAGTGAAAAACACTTTAAACAAGAGATCTTTTCTCTGCTATGTCTACACAATTCTCACCAGAAAATTAATTACCGTTTTAAAAGTTAAATTATTATCCAAACAATACAGTAAATCTGTTACTTTTTGTGAATATTATTGTTGGGTTCTTTAGGAGAAATTTATTATATGATTTAAATATATATTTTTGGTACTGAATTTATAGATTTAAAGATAATTTTTTTATTAAACACAAACAGTTATGATTTGTTAACATAGATTTAATCCAATGAAATGATCAAGAACAAAATCTTAAAAATTAGCCAATTTGATTCGATATGCACTACCATTCAAAAGTTTGGGGTTGTATTTCTTGATGTTTTTGAAGGAAATCTCTAATGCTAACCAAGGCTTATTTTATCAAAACAGTAATATTGTGAAATATTTTTACAATTTAAAATAATATTTTTTATATTTGTTGCATATTTTGTATGTCATATATTTTGTAATGTAAATGTGACGTAAATGTAATGTCTTGTCTATGTAATTTATTTCTGTGATGGCAAATTTTTAGCAGCCATTACTCCAGTCTTCAGTGTCATATGATCCTTCAATAAATCATTCAAATATGCTGATTTGGTGCTTAAGAAACATCTCTTACTATTATCAATGCTGAAAACAGTTGTGCTGCTTAATATTTTTGTGGAAACTGTGACAAATTTTATGATTCTTTGACAGAACAGAAAATTCAAAAGAACAGTATTTATATCAAATAGAAATCTTTTGTAACATAAAATGTCTTTACTGTCACTTTTAATCAATTTAATATGTCCTTGCTGAATAAAATTATTAATTTCTTTAAAAAAAATGTACATGTTTCATACTGAACTAAGACTAAAACTGCTGGTAAAATCATTAGACGGTATAAAAAAACGCAACTGAATTCCAATTCAAACACTCGAAAGAAAGAGTATTGTGACAAAGGTGCGCTAAAAGCAAAAGAAAGAGATTGAGAGAGGCAGACAGAGCTGTCATGCATTACAGCACATGGTCCTGTCACACCACACCACTCTTCAACGCTCGGAAATACCCTGAAGGCAACACATTGTTCATGTCAACCTGATCTCTTAGTGACGTTTACGGAATATACAAATCTAGTAAACTATTTTAGGATGTTACTGCTCTATTTTTGTGTCACATTCAGTTCTTTTTGCAGAAACCAAAGCGTTCAAGTATGAAACAACATCAAATGAAACTTGAAGCTACCCAATCTTAAAATAGCGTTATTAGCATCGCATTAAGCTCCTGCTTACCCTTTATAAGTAAAGATGAACAAAAAGCCTCCTCGATTTGATCCTCACGGTCTCATGTGCCTACAGCTCCTTTAACAGTGGCCCAATCAAGCAACAAATAAAATCCCAGCGGACTACAGCATAGCTTGTCCCATGACCTATGCCTGGCTGACAGTGGAGACCGGTTCAGCAATGAGCTTCAAAAATGCAGAGCGCAGACCACCAGCCCTCCTCTCAGATCCCTCCACCCTTACCCTTTGCCCTAATATGCCTTTAGCAACTGCCTTCAATCCATCAGTGTCTTTGGATGTAATTGAGAGGGTAGATGGATGTCAGGATTGGGACGCTTTGTCAGTATGTTAGATCCTCTGTTCTCCTGCCTGTACATGTGTGTGTTAAATGTAGTGGCAGCTGCCTACACACCTTTTGTTTCGACACCCCCTTGCCACATCTCTGCTGTCACAGCTGTAGCAAATTCAACTATTCAGGTCCAAAGCTGCTGCAGGCGCCACCCCACGCCGGAGCTTTTTCCAAAAAAATCCTGCACACTAGCACTACATTAAGTATGGAAACCTTTTCATACATAAGAAAAGTTCCAATAATCTGTTGTTTTCAAGCCCACAGTCTTTTCTGAAGAACAATCATGATTTCACCAAGAACAAATCTCAAGATTTGCCCTTTCCTGACCTCAAAATCTCAGAAGGGCTTTAGGGGGAGTGTGGGAAATGCAAAGGCCATGGGTCTGTAAAACTGCAATGTCAATGAGTTTCCAATGGGAGGGACAAAAAACATTTTGGGCACAAATCACACTCTGGCACTGAGAACGTTACGGTTTGAGCAGGAGGTCTAGACACTGTGGTTTCTCACAAAGAGTAACTTATATGGATAAATGAACGGGGGAAATGAAACTTCCCTATGCTAAATCAAGCTGGAAATCTGCCATTAGTGAGAGAAAAAAACCCACAAACATCTTCAACATAACACACCCGGGCCAAAATCAAGAGGACACAATTGCAAGAACAACAAAAATCATTGACTGGTCATCAGCCTGCTAAGATCCCGTTTCCTTGTGAACTCTCTTTCCCTTTATTTTGTAGAGAAATAATCATATATTCAGGTTTGGGAGGTGGAAAAACATTTTATATCATTGAACAACATGCATCACAACCATGTAGAAACACATTAATGTGCGTATTGGCCATGTCCCCATCAATGGTATGGAAATTACATTGTACGTGGCATCATCTAATATTGGCTCATATATATATATATATGATATGAGGTTGTCAAAAATACAAAAATGACTTGAGATAGTCTTGAAAACAAACCCAAAAACCAATCTGATTTTTTTTGCACGGTGTATGCCATGGTTTTTCAGCAAAAGTGTTTTTAATGAATTTATGGAGTTACATTATAGCTGTATTATTTCCAGCTTTTTGCAAATGTAAATACAAAAGAATGTAAAGAAAAAACTTTTGTAAATAATCTTTTTTTTTTTTTAAAGAAACAAAAACAATTTCATATTTTATAGATAAAAAATAAATATTTTTTTGAAGATAACAAATGTCACGTTTAATGATAAATACAAATTTGAAACACCTATAATAATACATCGAAAATAAATTGATAATTTGTTGACAAAAAATCCTTACTGTTGTTGATGTTTAACATTTAATAAAATGTTTACTATTTATAATAAAATTGTGTACAGAGAATGATATCTGACACTTTCATGAATTTTCTTTTATGTTAGGACTCCAATTCAAACTAATTTTAAATTCTTCAGAATATGAACAAAAGAAGATTTTACACAGGATATGAGCAAAGAGTGTTTCGTTTCCCCTATTTGTGCATCATCATACAAATACAACACAGCGTTACCATAAAATCAGGAAGAAGTTTGATTTTCAGAGATTTTTTAGTTCCACATATGAGATGTGGACAGAAAAAAACTTCAGTTACTCCATCTCATCTTTCCATATCCCCTTTCCCAGAAAAAGTACTGTCAGAAAAGGATTCCCATACCAGGAACAGCTGCATGCATGTGGCCTTTTAACCAACCAGACCAAATAACAGAACAAGCACTGTCCTATTTAAATTACTTGATTTGAGGTCTGCAGACAAATATCACTGTTAAAAGATTCTTCCAGAAGTACTTAAACATTTCGGATGGCCATCAGTGAAAAATCATCCAACAATCCATCCAGCTGAAGAATAAACATGCTGTTCTCATGCACTGGTATAAAAGAAATGTGCTGAAAAGAATCAGAGTCGAATCTTTCATCCTGTTGTCATCTCTAAAAAGGCTCTGTAATTCATAGAAACATTGTATCTCCCGGCCTAGACGGACAGTCACAGCTAAAGGGTAAAGGTCAAGAGAAGCTAGATGTGTCCTAACAGAAAACGCAACCTGTTTGTCCTTGCCTAAGCCCCTTCAGCTGCCACTTGAGAAGACAGTGCCTGAAATCATTCCCTTCAAACAACTCTTGAGCAGGCACAAGCCAGAGCTTGTGTTAAACCATGACTTATTCCAAATCAGTGAACATAAGCAGAGATCACAGTTCAGTCTAGATATTCACAGAAAATAAACTCAAAAATGTAAAGCAATATAGACAATATTTTGGACTAAAACTTACATTTTAAAAGCCACATTTAATGAAGAAAAATCGAGCAGTCTGTGTAAAACTGGCTGACACAATCCTTGGATGTTGTCAAGGCACTGCTATTCAGGTGCTAAGGGTTTTTGGCAAGTTACTATGGGGTTGCTAGGGGTTTATTTACTGGCTCTGGTCAAAAGAGCCCACACTCAACTCAATAGCCCCATTTTCACCTGGTAATAACATGCATTGTCTGTGATCTGATCACTGACATTTGACCTGGGGACGATTCAAACCACATTTAATGAAGGTGTTAATGTAAATGTGTTTGCAAATGCCAATGCACAAGCCCTATTAACATCCTTAAAGTCTAACCATTTTCTGTCTATATTTATTCATATCACAGATGCACAATTTTAAAATTGCCAACTTTTGATAAACACACAAACGTACAAAACTGTGCAATATTATTATTATATTGTAGTCAATAGGACCACAAGTTGTAATTGCTGCCTAACACATTTGATGTGTCTGCTGAACTGAATAAATTATGTTAACTAACCATATACAATTTATTATATCTGTAGTATATTACTGCCATATGGACAATACTTCAACAAACTTATGCCTGGCTGATAACAGAATACTTCCCAATTTTAACATTGAAACAAGCATTTTCTGTAAAGATAGCATTTTCTGTCTACAAATGAATTTAGGCATCACAAAATTATAATGTATAGCATGAAAATAGATATTCATTGACATTTGCTAAATATTACAACAGGGTTTAAATCAAACTAATAGTGTTTTTAAAATGAACTTAAGTGAGCATTAAATTATGTCAAAGGTAATCTAAATGCAAAAATAGAGTAATAAACGCAAAACTACTACAACACTGCCTGATATCGATAAATGTACATATTCTCTAATACTGGCTGATAACTCATATAGTACCGATATATCATGCATGCCTAGATGATTTCACTGCAGCTTTCCACGTGCCGGGTTGATCATAGTCTAAACTAGTCAAGGACATGAGTAAACGTCGGGGCCTTTACCATGACAAAGAGCCATCAGCTGTCAGTAAGAGGTGATGTCTTCTCTCTACAATGTTCAGGAGGGTGAGGTGTGATGGGTCTCTGGTGTTAAAAAACAAATTCTCAAAAGGTATTTACCATGAGAGAAGTGGCCCACACACACACACACACACACACAGCTTCTATCAACCTACTAAACACTCAAAGGAACTCACTCTCTCTCAAACACACACACACTTCACAGAAACAGCTGACGTTTCAACAGGCAACAGCTGACAGGCTACAGGTGGGAAGGGCACAACCTCTTTAACCCTGAACATCCAGTCAACCCCGACACACAGCCCTTGTCCTCATCCTGAAGTTTTTACACTCCGAATCACACACACACATACAGGCACACCTGTTAGCACCGCACAGGAACTGTGATGAACCCTTCCTCCACCGCAGGTTATTTATTTCTGATAACGGCCTCCCTGTCTCCCCGTCGCTCTTCCTCTCAGTTTTCTCAGCGCAGCGAGTCTCCTTGTTCTGTCTGAGTCTTTGATAACCTCATGTTTCTATTCACTGTGTGTGCAGCAAGCAAAATGTTCAGATGGCAACAGAGTCACGTGGGTCTGACATGCCAGCCTTGTGAAGGACTTTATTTTTTTACTCACTAACTGAAAACTGTTGTTTTTTTTAAATGTAATTTGGTCCTTGTAACGAAGCAAGAAAATAAAAAGTAAAAATGTGCCAGAGCAGAGGCAAAAAAAAAAAGAGGTTTTGCTAGGGATGCACCAATCTGGAATACATGGCTGACACCAGAAATGATTTCTTTAAAATAAATAAAAAATAAAACACACTAAAAACTACTGTTACTACATACATGCACACAGCAACTCACATGACAAGCACTTTCAAAGGGAAAATGCGCCATATTCTATCACTATTCTGTTATATTAATGCAAGATGATATGACTTTAATTATCAAAAGTGACAGTAAAACATTTATAATGTTACAAAAGATTTCTATTTAAAATAAATGCTGTTCTTTTGAACTTTCTATTCATCAGATAATTGTGAAAAAAATAATGTATCGCACTTTCCACAAAATTAATAAGCAGCACAACTGTTTTCAACCCTGATAATAAGTGTTTCTTGAGCATCAAATCAGCACATTAGAATAAAATACTGAGTACAGAAACCAAAAGAATATCAATTTTAGTTGGCTTAGTTCATTTAGTAAATAGATATTCAGTTATTTTCCCACTTAATTGTATTGTCCATTAAAATTTATTGTACAAGCATTTGTTACTTTCACAGTAGAATGCCCCTATTATTTTTGTTTGTTTTATATTTACGATTTAGTTTTAATCCAAATGATACGTGTGCTAAGTGAACGAACAGCAGTCAAGTTCATGCAACAGAAGAGCGTTCTCTCTCTCTCGCCTAAAGCTCAAGTAAATTGTGCATTGTTTTACTTACTTGCTTTTGACAGTGATGTCTGTAAGAAAGGGATATTTGCTCAACAAGCTTTGTTCAATCCGCGCGTTCAATCCAGTCAGCATGCTTTGCTTATCAGCTCGCGCACATCAGCTACACAGGCGTGAATACTGAATGTTTAACATTATATTAATTACACACATGTACTTCATAGATATCTTTAATCTCTAAAAACTCCATTCTGCTCTCTGTTGTTGGGTTGTTGGTGTTTCTTTGTCTGGACACTGTGGTATCGGCTTTTGGTATCGGAGCATTTTAATGAGTACGAGTACAGGAGTGCAGTATCGGGGCCAGGTGCACCCCTAATAATCAATTAATCTAACGAATATTAGAATGGTTAATCATACAATTGCCGATTATTTCACTGATTAATCAGTAGGCTTTGATCGATTATTCAACTTTTGCAATTAGTTAAAATGTTGAGTTATACATATTCTAACAAATATATAAAATAAGATAATCACTTCAGCTTTTGCTAAATTAAATTAATATTATGTAGTCTAATTTCAATGATTATACAAATATTTTTACAATACAAATAAATACAGTATATTTGGCACACAAAATGTGATGACCAGAGTTGGGTATAGCGTGTTACACAGTACTTTTTCGGGTAATTTTTCTGGTAACGCAGTAATGTAATGCATTACATTTTAAATTTGTGTAATGTGATTACAGTTACTAAAGTCAATATAATTACGATACTTACATTTCAAATGTAGTGTTAAGAAAAAAAAATTATATGCCTTTTAAAATCATGTTTTGCGCGGCTGCGTCAATTAACCCCCTGGGATTGACGGAGGCATCGGCGTGATTACTTGCATTTTTTCCTGATAACAGCGAAAAGAACTTAAAATGCTCTGCCATTTTTGATCGTACATATAAGTGTAATACATCATTTGAATCTGTGAAGGGTCCACTTTTATTTGTGTACACTCAATATCAACAAAACGTTGTGCTTTTGTAAAATAAAGGATGCGCTTTCAGCTGTCTCAAGCCTGATTTCTACTCGACGCGTCCGCAAGTTCGCTTGGGTGCGCACGGTAAAAATGGCATCATCACGTTATAGGTGGAAGTATACTATTTACTATACTACTTCTCTGTTCTTTCCTGCTACTTCCAAAGATGATTTCACTTGTGCACCCCCTGTTGTTTCAAATAATATAACAATGTCAAACGCGTCAAGTGCAAAGCCTCCAGAATTTGGATTTGTGCGCGTGCAGTCTGCGTAGGCTTGCGGAGCAGAGCCAGGCTAAAGTATAAATGTGCCTTCAGTCTCCACAAACTTCTTTCTGAAATGCTTCACTAAAATGAACAAAACTCAGCAAATAATTCACACACAGACATGAGAAACATATCTATGAAAAGCTTGAAGTGTCTACTTTTAAATGAAGTCGTATCTAAAACAAATGTTCTCTGATGAAGTAATCCGAATGAAATCAACGCGAGGTCCAGTCTTTCCTGTCTGAGCTCATTATCTGTAATGTCATCATGCCCACGCGCAGTGCACGCTATTCATTCACTAATCATCCACGTGAGACACGCGAACCTGTAAACGCCCACATCACCTCCTTAAACAAAGAAGCAAGATTCATTTTTAGCATTCAAATATGCACTGTATGTTTATCAATACTGTTTTCAAATGTTATCAGAAGAACCGTTTTTAATTTATTAAGGTTTTTTCTGTCTTTAATGCTCACACAGCTAAACACAGTTAAGCCAGCATACACATACCCTACACTAAGCAAGCAATTTTGTATATAAAACACTGTGTAGGCACATTTAAAGGTACATTTTTCATTGTTAGGCAGGTTTATACTAAGAATGTTAAGTTTTAGAAATGAATTAAATCAAGTTGCTGTTTTCATACCTTTGTAATATTTTACAGTCCATATTAAATTACTGAAAGAACTACAATTTTCACTTTGTAGTGTGTTTTTTAGGTTATGATATGATATATGTTTTCAAAGTAACTTGAAGGTAAAGTAATTAGTAATCTGATCACTTTTTACATGCAGTAATCAGTAATGTAATCAAATTACTTTTTTTTTTGTAGTAATCAGTCATTTGAAATCTATTGCTTTTTTTGAGTAACTTACCCAACACTGGTGATGACAGACGAAAGACATTCTCATTCACCATTTAGCTAGATGAAAAAGTAACTGAATGACAACATTCTGCCTAGCATCTCCTTTTTTAAGTCATATGGATATGGAACAAAATAAAGGTAAATGATAAGACACTTTATTTTTGGATAAAATATTTTATTCACAACATAATCTCTCTTAAAATACCTTATAGGTTATGATAATCAAAACAGTCAGTAAGCTAGATCAAGCGTTAATCTCTGCAAACCAAATTATCACTTTAATGTAATAATATGTTTTGGGGGTTTTGCATTCACTAATAAAAAGATGTTATCATTATCTAGCTCCACACTGGAGACCTGCTTTATAACAGAAAATCAAGTTTTAATTCTAACTGAAAGTAACATTGGCACTGTTTTTTCATGTTTAATACTTTAAAGCTGCTTGATTTAAAGCGATCTATTGTATAAAGCTCTATATGGATAAACATGATGTAACTGGACTTTACTGGAGTACCGAACTGCAGAGCTTTTGCAAACATATCCACATCGCTATAATCAGATGCTTTCTTAACTGCTGCTTTCTCACCGAAAGCACTTTTTGAGAGCAAAGTACACAGCAGCTTCTGGTTTGACTGTGTTTGCTGTCTGAAGCGCCATGTCATCTTCTATTGGATTTCATCTGGGTGGGCTGAATTACATTCTTGCACACCAGCGCAACACTGGTCAAACTGCGTTATTGCAGGCTCTTACATTAGGTCATATAAGATCAAACGACTATTCCACGACTAAAATATTTGTTGACAATTTTTTTATTGCCAACTGTCGATAATGTCAACTAATCATTTCAGCCCTAGTCAGGCATATATGCTAACCAACAGAACACAGCTTTTAGTCAAACGTCCTAAAACGTCTATATTTAAATATTTAAAAACTCAAACATAAAAAGAAAACAAACAACACAAGACCTACATCAACGAAATCTAGGCTTTTTAAAAGCTCTGTAACACATTCTGGTAAAGCACTTGATAAAGACTTGCAAAGCAGAAGAAGGAGAAGAAAGAAAAGTGCTGCCTGCTGCCCTCAAGATGGACTGTAGGAGTGCTTATGTAGCATTTGAATAATATAAACATTGGCTGTAATCCCCAGAAGAAAACATGTAGTGGTTAAGATTCACAAAATCCATGCTGAAGGCAGATCATGGAAAAGATGTGTAAACATTCACGTGTAAGCATGTGTGCAAGATAAAAAGAGCCCTCTTTGAGAGAGACAGCTAAGAAAAACACATATTTCATTAATTAATTAAATCCAACTCACAAAAATAAAACATTAACATGAGGTAATATTTTATAGACCTCTACAAACAAATATCCCATGGCTGGATCTGATTGGCCAACAGGGCCTTGTTGTTTCAAGTGCACAATTGCTTTCAGAGCGCCATCTGAGAGAAGCGTGCATATTCACATGAGTAAACACTCACAGACACTCATACACACGCACACCAAGTGTGTCACATTGGAAGTAGAAAGAGGGGATTTTTTTCTCCCTGTCCCTCCTCCTGCTCTGGCATATTTCCCGGCCCTCCACACTGCTGCCTGCATCTCCTGTGATGAGAAGAGGCTAGCCAGCAATCTTCCATTAAAATATGGCGGAGATCGGCCATACTAAGCCTCAAGAGCGAAGGAGACAATATGTGCAGATGGCCCTAGACAAGAACCACAGCTGTACCGCCATAGAACTGTAGCGCCCCATGAGAGAAAGAGACAGCAGAATAACGAGAAATACAGCTGCAAGCAGCAATTACCGAGGCCAAGCACCATAGGCACACCATCTATATTAAACTGTCCTCAAATGTAAACTAAATTACAAAGTAACAAGCATGAATAAATATTTTAGGTTTTGACCATTGGTTGGCACTGTAAACAAACTGCTTTGTTGTCCTTGGGGCACGATGGCAATAAAATGCGGACTATGATTGTTTTCCAATTAACGTTGCTGGACGAAGTTGGTCTGGTCTAGGTCCAGTAGTACAACTTCAGAAAAAACAGCTGGTGCAATTTCAGTCAAACAAAACATTAACCGTACACTTTTACAAAATATTTTACAAGCATTTCAAAACAAATTATTGCTTTATACTGTCTGTTAGTTGGTGTTTTATTGCCTCTCCAGCTTCCTTTGCTATTTTTATTGCAAAGGTTTTTTAAGTTTTCATTATAATATTCATAAAGACAACTTTAATACAATTTAATAAATTGTGTTTATGAGATATCAGACTCTGGCATGAAAAGCATATTGGTGGATCTTCATTTGATATTAAGAACTTGTGTGTGATTCTGGAATATTCCATTTCGCCATTGTATACAAGTTATCTGATTCCAGCAATTATTGAAAACTTTTACCCACAGTAGGGTTAATTTCACACAATTTGTTGTTCGTACACTGATCCCATTCCTTTTGCCATTTGTTGATGACGTAAGATACTATGGTAGTTTTAAGAACTGAGGGTGGTATGGAACACTTTTCCATTAGTCGGTCTAAAATCAAACTTTTAAAGTACATGTAAATGCTCCCAGCATTAGTGACAAAGTTTCATTTCAGTTGCCAACAGCATTGCCAAAAAGACTGTTAGTTTATGGAGTTCATGTCAAATTTGTTAGCATCATACAAGCAAACAATTCCGAATATAAAATATATACTCAATCATCCAATTTTGACCAATTTTGTGTAGCAGCAAAAACATTTTCATTAAAATTCTAAATAGCCAACAAGTTACATGGCTGTCATGGGTGACCCCTGGGTGGTGCTGTCCTCAAAAGAGTGCTGGCCAACCCTTGCTCTCACGCCACTGTAACCCCATTAGCCCGTCCATTTTCCAACACATGCAACACTAGGTTGTGCGATTGTGCCGTCTTTGTGTGCTGATTTCTAAAAGCATTTTGCATTCCATTCATTTGCTGCAGGTTAAAGTCAGTGTTTACCAAGTACTGCATAATACAGGCCATTAATGCTGATGCAAAAGACCTATGAATATGAATAATATATAAAAAAGGTCCAATATCCTTCAGTGATGACTGAACTCGTATGTTTAAATGATCAAGATGATAATTCTTTTAGTGTTGTCAAAAGACCCGGTACTTCGGTACCAAGTCGGTACTAAAAAAATTAACACGTTACGGTACCAGGATTTTTTAAGTACCGGTGGTACCAAGTACCCGGTCAACACTTGGTGTGCATTTGCGCTCTCTTCATAAAATCACTGAGACGTGGCGACATCAAAAGTAGGAAACACACCAAACTAACAAAACACTTTAAAGACAGACAACCGGATCAAATGAAAAAGTTCAAGCAGGTAAGTTTCATTTAAATTTTTTATATTTAGATCTTCTCAGTGTTTTCCAGACATTTCCCATACATACATTTGTGGCGGACCGCCACAATATCAAAACTCACCGCCACAAATAGATTTTCCAAAAGACTTTGACTTTGTTTAATAAACATGAGCACTGCACGTGTCAAAGTCGAAACCAGGTGCGGGTGTTTTTATATCACTGTATTTCTGAAGGAAACCGACTGTCTTCAGAAAATTATGGATGTAATTTTTATTTCATCTTGCCTGTAATGCCTGAGCAGCGTTTGTGAGTGCAGCGCTTATTTGATTACAGCCGTTACTGGGGAGACCTCTATTCTGTTATGAATATTATTCAATATTTTAATTTGAATGTCGGATTGAAATGAACATCGCTGTTATTAGAGTAGTTAATCGTTAGCATAAGCGCGGCTAACGCTAATATAATGAGCATTAGAATGAAGTTTCTTTATTAACTATTTAATGCTCCTATATCTTTTATTAGGGTTGCAGGAGGACATGATGATATTTACTAATTTTACACACCAGAGGCTTTTAAATGAATTGTGAATCTAAAATATGCGTGTTAGAGAATGTACAAATGGTTAACATTGTTTGTGTCATATCAGTCAGAAAAGCAGTTCTGGGCTTTTTTTTTTTTTTAGCTAACTTAGTTGTTATTCTTGGCTGAATAACTCTAGGAGGTTTTAAAAGCCCTTTAAAATTAAATATGTACACAGTTTGGATTAAATGAAAGTATAGTAAAAATTTTATTTATGTTTTGTGTTTTGCTTTGGTACCGAAATTGGTACTGAGAACCGTGGATTTTCACTGGTATTGGTATCGAATACTGAAATTTTGGTACCGTGACAACACTAAATTCTTTGGTTTCCAACAGCGCTGCTTCAGACTGTGCCGTTAATTAGATTTGTTAGAACTGTACAAAAATGGCAACAATTTGTCTGGATTTGCATCATGAGTGTGAGTTAAAGGGATACTCAACCCAAAAAAAAGGAAATTATATCATTGTTTACTCCACCTCATTTCATTCCAAACCTGTATGATGTTCTTTCTTCATAATAACACAAAAGAAGATATTTTGAGAAAAAAATCTCAGCGTTTTTTGTCCATACATTGGAAGTCACCCAAATGTTGAAAAGAGTTTGGTTACCAACATTCTTCAAAATAACTTCTTTTGTGTTCCATAGAAGAAAGAAAGTCATACAGGTTTTGAATGATATGAGGAGTAAATGATGACAGAATTTTCACTTTTGGTTGAACCTTTCCTGTTAAGCATTTTTAACTCAAGTATCCTGAATAACCCTGAACGTCAAGCAGAGCTAATCTCTGTGTTAGGTAGGTCATATATCATTAGTAAGCCAGTTACTGACAAGAACAACAGAGGAAGAGTTCCTGTTATCTCTGTCTTTATAAGAACATGGGATTGAAATCATTAGGATCTTATTCTATCTTCGCCTACAACACGCTGCAGAATCAGGTACAAGGTTGCAGTAAATGACTTTGTGTGTGTTCCCAAGGGAAATATCGGTGTTGGGTATGCATAGGTTACACTAGACGAGACCTGACAAGATGACAGTGAGTTCTCTGCTTTGTTCTGGAAGGAAAAAGCACACAGAGTCAGACAGTGACAGAGAGCTGATGGGTAAAGAAGAAGCTATTTGGAAAAACATAGTGGTGCAACGGATCACAAAATTCACGGTTCGGATTAGGGCTGTGCATTATTGAAGAAAAATGCTATATGCGATACCTTGTTAAAAAATGCGATATACGATATGTGATATGATATTGCTTAAAGTGTGTAAAATCTATTTCAATTATATTTTAAAATATTTAAAAATGAAAACTATATAACCAATTTGTTTCACATTCTTTCTTGGAAAGAAAGAATCACTTCAACTTCTGAAAGTGACCAGCAGTGTTTTTGCATTACATAAAAAGTAATGTCACAAATCAGAAAATGTAATTTTAAAATCAGTGTGAACATACAAACAAAACAAATTGATGACACTAATTTTATATCATTGTATATCATCTTTGCATTCCATACACTTTAAGTACTTCTTCATATACCACAGCAAAAACTATAGTCTGAGAAAGTTCAAACATGATATAATAAAAATAAACAGCAGTATTCAGATACAGAAATGTAATAATTAAGTGTAAAATAACACTGCATAGTGTTCACTGTATGAATTAAATTTAGATTAATCTTTGTTATAGCTGTTTTGTTGTTTGATTAACAATATTCAGCAGCACGTATTTATAGGCTACCGTCCCTTTAAATCCGACTGCACGGATCCAGTATAATGATACACATCCGATTTCTTTCTCAGCTGTTTACATTCATTTAAAACATAACTGACTGCGTTTACGGGAATGATCGCCGAGACAGGTACTATTGACATAATTCTGTGTGTATGTGTCTGTTCAAACATGACAAGATGCGAAAGATGAATCAACTCGGTGTTCGCGAGCCGTCTGAAACACGTCTCTCTGTGTGCGATGATAATTTCGATATATCGTGCAGCCCTAGTTCGGATCATATACGGATTTTGAGTCACGGATCGGATCATTTTTCGGATCAGCCAGAAAAAAAAAACTTTTATAAGTACTTCTATACTATTCTATACAAAAACCACTAGCTTAACTAATAAAGTTAGTAATAAAACAAGAACAATTACACAAATTACAAGCATAGATGAAAACAACAAATCACAGTTACAAATATCAGAATTTAGGTGCAGAAATGTAATAATTAAGTTTAACACAATAGTGCTCACTGCACAAGTTAAATACAGATTAATCTTTGTTAGAGCTGTGGTGTTATTTGATTAGCAGACAGAACCGGTATTTATTGGCTGCTGTCTCTTTAAGACCAAAATGCACGGACCTAATACTGACACACAGCCGGGTTCTTTCTCACCTGTTTACGTTCACTTAAGACATAACCGACTGTGTTTACTTGAATACTTGCCAACGCGGGTATTTTAACATAACTTTGTGTGTATGTGAAAGAGTGTCTGAATCACGCCTCTCTCTCTCTCTGCGTGTGCGTGCTTTGGTTGCGTGCGGCAGCAGCTGAGCGCACAGAAAAAAGCGTACGAGTTAAAACTGCTTGAATGTATGGACAAAAAACCCCCAGACATTTTACAAAATATCTCCTTTTGTGTTCTACAGAAGAAAGAAAGTAATACAGGTTTGGAACAACATGAGGGTGAGCAAATAATGACAGAATTTAAATTTCCAGGTGAACTATCCCTTTAAGGACAGCAATATATTCAGTAAACAAAAGAAAAAACAACTGTTACTGGATCTTCATGAGATAGGCTAAATATAATGTATGTGAATATCAAAACAGCATTTAGGTCATGGCTGTTGGTTTTATGCAAGTGGATTTTTCATCCACTAACACTTACATTCAGCAGGAAATACAGAGGGAAAAAAACATAATCTGGATAAATTGACGACTAAACACCACCATCATACAAAATATCCACACATATGCACACAGAAAGGAAAAGCCATTCAAGGGGGGGGGGGGGGGGGGGGGGGCGGGGACAGCATAGCCTGTTGTGGTGTCCTTTATCATCTATAGTTCTTCCCCTAATGACCAACATTGGTAGCACAAGTTACAATATTTTTTTAGGGGGTTTAAGGAATTCAGTACTACTGATGATGACATAGTTTGAGCTCAACTGAATATGCCTGATTCACGATATGGAAATCAGTTTTGTGGGGACTATGTGAAAATGTCCAAGCATGACAGATGTCTGAGCTGCCTGCGTTCAGTAATCAAGCATTCGCGTGTTAACCAGCATAAAGGCAGCAATTTCATAATTTACCTAATAATGTATTCAGTGTTTTGCATGATAAAATGATTAAAAGATGTTCACATGAGGACCAATTATTCATGCTTATGTCTTACTACAAAAAAATGAACAATGTTTCTACGGTGTGGTTAAGAATACTGTGAAAGCATTTGTGCTACAATTACCTCTGATGCGGTTAAACGGAAACAGAAAATATGCTGTAGAAATTGCTTGATATGCACATAGGCATTAAAGAGACACTAAAGTATAGTGCTGGGCGGTATACCGGTTCATACCGAATACTGGTGTTTATTTTTGTTATGATATGAATTTTTTCAATACCGGTGTATGTCACTTAAACAACGTTCGGAACGCGACACTGTTTGAAAGGGGTCCCTTTTCACTGTTGCACTGTATGTGTTACGAAGCGTGAAAGTTCTGAAACTGAAGCTGTAGAACTAAGAGAACGTGATGACGCAAAAGAACTCATCCACAATATCCATGTTGACCGCCACAAATATCCACCGCCCGTGTTGTTTTTTGTTTGTTACTCAGACACAGGCAGTGCCCTGCATGAGACAAAAAAGTAATATAGCCAAAACAACCGCATAGCCGCTCTTTAGAGTAGATGCATGTTGATTTTATCAGACGATGCCGCGATTATAAATGAGAGTGACTCCTGGTTAACATTAAAAGGGGTCGTGTTTAGTCACTATTTAGTGTGGTATTTTTTGACAATATTCACTTATCATGACAGTAAAATAGGGCATTCTAAGTTTATATACTGCAGTATTTCCTCTCTCAATCAGTAGAAAATATGGTTAACACCCGGTCATACATGAAAAAAAAAATACCGTCATATACCATGAAACCGGTATAATTTTGAAAAATACCGTGATATAAATGTTTGGTCATACCGCCCAGCACTACACTAAAGGTTAAACTTGGGGGCTCTTCAAGCAGTTAGAGCATGAATGGTGGTCTGTCTTTTTAACCCATATGTTTGTGTGAATGCATGAGTGGTGGTCTTTATAAGGGATACAGCTGCTCTCTCCTCAGTAAGATGACACCAGTACTTCAGCATTGAGGTAACCACAGTGTTCTCTAGACCTTGTTTGGACAGCAAAATCTAGTCCAGAAACCTTCTACCTTCCAAGTCAGTCTTGCAAATGCATGCCGTCTGAAGGACACATGATCTTGAATGAGGTCTTATCTAAAAGACTAAACTTAATAACTGTCATTAATAATCATTATTACATTAAATAAAAGTTATTACATTAAATAAAAATATTTGAAGAGTTGTCACGAAACGTCATAACATTTTTATTCAGTGATGCACTCATATCACAATTCTAGCAAATGTAATATCGGCTTGGTACCTATTATTATTCATATACATGTATAAATTAACTTAAATATATAAATATATATAAAAGCACATTACTTATTTATTGACTGATTTATTTATTTTCACATATATTTATTTACATGGTACACATAAATTTAGGCAAAAATACAAAATATAAAAAATTTACATATAATGAAATTATATGTATATAAAAAGTAATATTTAATATGTGCAATATATATAGTGTGTAGTGTGCGTAGTTTGTACACACCCACACACACACACACACACACACACATTCACACAACTGACTTGTTAACCAGAGAGTAATAAAACATTTGACATTTAAACATCTATTGATTAAAAAAAATGGTACAAACATCAGCTTCCTCTCAAGTCTGAGATACCAAAGCACAATTTGAAAAACCTAAACATGCCTGCTAGAGCTAACACTTCAAAAGTTCATTTTAAAAACATGCAACTCTGATTGCTTGTCAAAACCCCTGCCAGTCTCGTCTCATCTCCAGCAGAAAAAGGTTGCCCTCATCTTCAGTGGTCTCTTTTCACAGTGCTCATTACCTTAATTGATGTTTAACCCCTAGATCAGCTGATGACGGCTCAATTAAGAGCTTGCTGGAGGAGAGATTAACATGGGGAAGGAGGGCTGTGCCCTCTCGGAGGAGCTTCCGCCCTTCAGCGTGCCCTACTCCACCAACCGCACAGCCAGTAAGGACACTGAGGCCATTTTGAATTGGAAAGGGCAGGGAAGGCTCCTCCCTATAAAACATAATTTAATCAGCAGTGCTATGACCTTAAAGTAGATTTGTTTCCAATCAGGTGTTGGCCAATTTCAGATGCCACTGATCAAGGACAAAATGATTGTTGAGTGCAGAAAGTGTTTTTGTAATAACTGTCACCATTTACACTCCTTCATGTCGTTCCAAACTTGTATGATGTTCATAACACCAAAGACGATACATTTGATGTGCCAGTGTTGTGTTTTTTTTCCATACAGTTAAAGTCAATGGGGTCCAGTGTTGTTATTGTATCTTCATTTGTATTCCACAAAAGAAAGAAAATCATAAAGGTTTGGAACAACATGAGGGGGAGTAAATGACAGAATTTTATGTGAGCTATTCCTTTAACCTCACCAGTATTTGACAAAAAAAAAAACGTGGATCACAGCTAGATGTCTGGGTAAAGTCCACAGCAAGCATTTTTGTCAAACACTTTCAGGGAGACACTAAATGCCAGAGACATTGTGGAAATGACATCGAAAAATGGATTAAACATGTGACCAGAGGAATTTCACAAATTTCACAATAAGAACAAAGTGAAGACCTGCTTTACAAGCAGCAGAGGACCTCTGACACATGTGAGAGCACATGTAATAAAATACACACATCAAATACAAGACTGCCAGATAGACATCTAATAAAAACAGTGGTAGCATGGTCATAAATTTGTTTATGTGGAAAACCAGATAAGAAACCCAGGATGAACAGTCATTATTTTGACTTCATGGTGATGAAAACATCACTATAGATGATCAGAGACACAACACTACCTTTGTTCTGTCATGTTTTGCATCATCCTGACCTGCTTAAATGGGTTTCATGTTCCATCACAACAAAAACGTTTTCTGAACTGCATCCGCTTAATCATTTCCATGCAACAAACTTCCCATTAGCAAACAGCGCTTTTTCACAAAACGACCGTGATTGTTCGCTGGATGCTTGTTATTTTTCTGAAAACTTTTTTGAAGCATTTCTAAACAGCAGTGGTAGGTTTGTAACGCGTGAAATAATCTTTTCTCTCTGACTGTTATTGGTACCCCAGGTGGGAGGACATAACAGCATTGAGTCTCTGGAGGTTGAGCTGACACCCTGCTGGGAATCACGACAGCACAGTACCTGTCTGCATGACCTAGACATTCAGCTCATTATGAGACAGCCTATAATGAGAGCTGGAATTCTGAAGCCACCAATCAAATGCTTTGTACACACACACACTACACAGCAAAGCATCTAGGACAGACACGCTTCACACTTACAATTCGGCCTGTGGAAACTTCAAACTAACATATTTATGAGAGACTGAAGTTACACTTTTACAACTTGTTAAAATGACATTTCTTCTCTGAATGCCTTAGGACAGGGGTTTTCAAACTGGGCTCCGGGGACCTCCAGGAGGCCAGATAGGAATGTTTCAATGACCAAAAAAATGCAATAAATTATTATTATTGTTGTTATATGTACCAAAATTGCCATTATATGACATTATATCATAAGCTCAATCATGAATATTTCATTATTGATTCCTATTAATGACACAATTTTAATTTTATAGAAAAAAATAAAACTATGCACAGGAAATATTTGTATAATAATACTGAATCATTTCTTTTGGCTTTAGCACACTGATAAAATTATTATTATAATAAAAAGCAATTATTTTGTTTGACAAATTATTTAATTTAACAGTTACTTGTATTCATAATATCATAATTATTCTTTTTATTTATATCTCAGGAAGAGGGTTTGTTTGCAAGGGGGGGTCATCATATTTGGGTGTCCTTGGCATCAAAAGTTTACTTTAGAGCCAGCAAATGTTCACAAATACACTTTTTAAGAGTCCGAATACACCAAAAACACATGTTGTTATTGTATAACAGAAAGAGAGAGGGTGGTGTCGCAGAACTGCGTAGGTTAAACCAAACTTTTGTTTAGAGTCCGAGAGCAGGATCAACCAAACTTGATTTGTAAGTGGCTTGCGTGCTATAAAATGTAGACTACTCCACACAAACACCCCTCAAAATACACAGAATCAGTAATTAACACATAACATGTTATACCTCATAACACATGCTATCCTGTAGCGCACTACGCAGTGAGCCGAAATGTGTGTGACTGCATCAAAATCATGTTGACATTTCAGACAGCGACTAAATCTGACAGCTCGTCAGAAGCACAACAATGAACAGCGTTCGGCCCAGTAAGTCACGATTTATAATAACACACTAACTTTAAGGTATATAATTGTTTAAAAACTACCGTAATTGTCATGGGTTATATCTTATGCCCTTGTCACCAATTGGTTATTAAAAGCCTTGTCTGAACCTCCGTATCTCACTAGCTTCGATTTCAGTCGCGACTCTTCCCCCTTTGATGCAATAAAAAGACGCATACAACAAATAACCAGTGTATGTTTGCCCATTGACGCGAACGAGCCTTAATTTTGATATTTTTTAAAAATAAATTCAGAGGTGACGGCAATAATTCGGCACTTCAGCTAGACTGGACGAACGACTTACCCGGAGCAGCTACAAGATCCACATCTGTGCGATAAACACCAGGTTTCTTACGGCCCAATACGTGAAAGAAGTGTAATGTAGATCAAACCAGGCAAGAATATAAAAAACACCGAGAAGATATCAATAATAATATGTGAAATCCTTAACTCCTGTTCAGGGTTATTATTTAGCCAGTACAATCAAAAACCTCCATGTACAAAGTGTCCTATCCACCATGACTGGCAATGCATTATGATTGACAGATAATGTGGCCAATCAGAGATGAGCTTTGCGTGTTTCGTCCAATCGGGTTAAAGTATGGTGGTGGAAGCAGAATTGTGGGCGGGGCTAATGTGCAATAGGAAGAGATCACGCTGAAGCGGTTTATGTATTCATCCGCCTCCCCATCTTTAATGAAAAGATCCTGTAAAATTCCTCTCCGTGTTTACATGTGAGAACTGGAATGTAATAATTACACGTAATTGCATTATATATTTGAAATACTTTTAATATATACATGTCCTGAAAATAACCTTCAAGCATGGTGTTGTATTGTACTGGTGCGCTATAATAAAAACGTTTTATTATTTATCATATCAGATGTGCACGGTTCAGTAGGATACGTCAGCAAGTACATTTTTTCAAAGCACATAATACGTCAATCAATCATAAGTAGAATTGCATTCATGTATTTTATTCGTAACTCGCTTAACCACGAGGAAATATTAAAGTATAAAGAACAGCCTATTTTGGTCAAAATATGAGATACAGTATTTGACCTGGTTGATTTAGTGGTTCCAGGAGAGAGACATTTTTGCTCAATCCAATAAAAGCATGGAAAGCCCTACTTTTCGTGGAGGAATATAGTGTTTACAGAGGGAATGGTGGTGATGCAGACAGAGAAAAATGAAAATGTCAGAGTGCAGTAAGTTTGAAGGCAGCTGAAACGGAAACAGTTTAACTGATCAATCTGGAAATCCGCGCCACGGGTTTTGAAATAACACGAGAACAAAAAAACAAGGCTGAAGTCTTATTCAAAGGATTGAATAATGAGAATGCACTTGCAACATATACTCGGATCAGAGCTGCGTGCGTCACTGCGATGGAGGACCACTTAAAGTCACAGAACTCATATGATGCGATTTCAAGTTTTCCTTTCTCTTTGGAGTGTTACAAGCTGATTGTGCATAGATAAGATCCCTGAAGTTGCAAAGACTAAAGTCTCAAAACCAAAGAGATATTCTTTATCAAAGTTAAGACTCTGCCACGCCCCCAGCGCTTGCGGTGTTCAGCCAATCACAATGCACTGGGTCAGCTGGCCAATCAGAGCAGACTGCACTTGTCGGAAGGAGGGACTTTGTAGAAAACTAAGCGTTTGAGAGAGGCGGGGCATAGAGGACCTACAATAATGTACAGTATTTAAAAAATAATGTGTTTTTTGAACATTAAAGCATGTCAACAAATTCGGTTACACCAAATACACAAAATAATGATCTTTAAAAAAGCATCATATGACCCCTTTAAGTCTGCGTTTTATTTGAGATGCAATACATGCAACCAAAATACTCTTGAGGAGATTATCACATAAATCATCGCGCAATGTGTAAACTGTCTTTATTGAAGTTTACTTTCATTTTAGTTGTTTTTGAATTTAGTCAAAAGCAGCTGTTTCATATTTAATTATAATATTTTTATTATAAATATTTTTCTTTATATTTAATTAATACTTTTCACTCAGATGAGTTGCAAACCTCATCAATAACTGAAAAACAATGTGTTGCTTTTAACTAAATTATAAAGAAAAAAACATTGATTTACTTAAAAGACGCAACAGGAATATAGCCCATTGCATATAGGCCTACCTGTGGAGGAGAGAGATTACTCTGTTTTATTCCTTATGTAAGGAGCTTATGCACTGGGGTTTTGTGGAAGAGCATTTATACAAACAGATGGACACCCTGTTGCCCTCTCTCAGATCACTCGCTTCCTACACTCAGCCTGCGCACTCAACAGAATGCCATTCAGCCACGAAACCTTCACTGCAGGCAAAAACAATCATGAAAGTGGGGCTGCAATGACAGAGATGATTCAGACAAGCCCTCTGATCTTGGAGCAGTTATTGACCGACCACAGTGGGCAGTTATGAGCGAGGAAAAAAATGTCATGTTACATCTTATTCATCTTTGGTGTGCACTGTGCATAACAAAACGTTATGCTGTGCATTGTGATTCTGGATCGGTGTGTACTGTATAAAAGGTGTAAAACTTTAAATTAGTTTAATATTCAGCACAGGTGATGTTTCATTGTTTAATAGTCATCATGAAGCTGCAGTACCTGCGTGCTCAAACACGTGTTTCAAAACAGCTGCTTTCAGTGCTGAGAAGAGCTGGAAATGACACTTTACAGATGGATTCTCTTCTCATTTCCTTCTCTTTTTTCCCCCCTCTCTCACTCTTTCTTTGACACACAGATGCACGTGCAGATGCACACTTGCTTCTTTCTCTCCATGCTTCGCTCTCTATCTGCCTCATTCTCTCTTTTCCTTTATTTCTGAATTTATTAATCCAGATGAAAGGTGTGTGGGTGAAAATTTTCCTCTCTGCAGTGACCCGCTGATCTGCTGCACTTGGCTTCTGTAGCATCCTGTCTGCTGCCTAGCAACTCTCTGTATCTATAGCAACAAAGCCAACAAACCCTCCTGCCTCTATCAAACGTACCCCCACAATGAGCTGCTATAAGTATGGCAATCAGGAACAGGCAAGAATTCAGTATGTGGAAAAGCTTAGAAAATACTATTATAAAAAACAGTCTCTCACGGTCAAATCGCTACTGTAAAGAAATGCAGCATCATGTATGACGAGGCTGTGTTATGTAATGCAATGCATCTACCATATAAATAAATCTCAATATTTGCATTTGCATCAGTTAATATTTTCTCAGCAACAGTATTTACCCCATATTTGGTTGCTGTTTTAGGTATGATTTGAAAGATATAATTTTGACAGCATGCTAATTAATGCATTGTATTAATATGATTATCAAGACATTCTGTTGCTCTTTAGACTTAACAGAAAATGAACATTGTCCGCACAGAGTATAATCTCTGTAAATTTTAATTTACAGTATAGTTAGTATTTGTCTTTTTATAGCCTAATTACTGTATGTTTTACTTTACAGTATAGTAAGTATTTGATTTTTAAAATCACTGTAAGTTTCGTGATAATCTGTGGCGTCGTGGAGAAGCTTGCACTGTATCTATCCAAAGTTTAACCTGCAGATTTGAATGGTTCTCGTGAGTGTGGTTTTTGAATGGGGACGTTGCGCCCTCTAGTGGCCACACTGGGACATGGCCAGTGAAAGAGCCAGGACTAGTTTTCCAAACGCATAGTAAGCTTAAGTGGGTCGTAGTAACAACATTCGTACAAATCATCTAAAATAAAATATTACTTGATAATAGTCGAAGATCTACAAATGTTCTGGAATGAAGTGATACTTAAACGGTATTCACTGTGCAATGGGATAGTTACTGTATTTACTATTATTTTTATAACATAATATAATAATAATATTAAGTAAATCATAAAAGGGTGTTTTATTTATAAAATAAAAATGAAGGCTGCATAATTTTTTTCTTTATTTTTCCACAGAAGTAACTGCAAGAAGTATTTTTTACAGTATAGGACATTTTAGCATGAAATATTTCATACTAATAGTGTTAAGAATTTGTGTGTGTGTGTGTGATTAAAAAATGCAATGTAAAACAAAATAAATTAACAATAGCTTGATTACTGCCAGAAGTAAAAGTCAGAGAAGAGTTTAAATCACATTTTATACAATGAGAAGGATAAAAACTTAAAGTCTCCCAGTGTATCGGATTACACTGATAAATTGCAGGTGCTGGCAAGTCAAGGGCCTTTAGGTGGTTGCAAAAAATTAAAATTAAAATTCTTCCCTTGGTAATAATTCATTAGAGTTGTATTTGCTTAGGTGGTTTGCTGCAACTGGGCCTGAAGAGCCTGTAAACTGTTATTCATTCTAATGGGGATAAAATATTACAAATTCAAATTTGATTTTGAAATAACAGTAATAATATTGCAATATAGGGCACATGAAGAAAGCAATGGACAAATCAATTTACAACCTTTTAATATTGTTCTCATTCAAGAAATGTTCATTTCACTACATACTGCCCTCTATGGTATTCTATATCACAGTTCAATAAAATAAATAGAACTTCAAGCTAACCATGTGCCTGTATTTTAGAGCAACATTATTATTATTATTATTGCATATATATTACCTTGAAAGAACTATTTAAGATACTGAAAAACCAATGTGAAGATTTGTAAAGTCATAGCATCCATGGAAAATCAGCTGGTTTTGAAAGAGTGCACGAACCCTACATGACCACCAGATGGCATTCAAGCCTTAATCATTATGCTTTGGAAAGAGAGCTACAGGCCCCAAATTTGCAGAGCCTCACATATAGATTTAGTTTTGAGGAACCCATTTTATTATTAATTTATTCATAATTTATTTTTATTTTTTATCAATAGCCACTGATACATAATCATGATATTGATTAGTCTACCATATCAACCCTTGTGTTATGGATATGTCACAGTAAAAGATATACAGATACATGGAACTGAGTTTGATATACAAGATATACAGATAAATGCAACTCTCTTTAAAATGATCAACAATAGGGGAGAAGTGTCAGTAGCCTATGGTTTCCTTAATTTCATTTTATTTATATAATATAATGTCACCATAAATGTGATCTTCACTTGTCATGTAGGCAAGTGAAAACTTTATAACAAGTCTATTAAGTCATAGTGATGGGGGTGGAGGACCGGGGAAGTAATCTGCTGGTTTCTGTGAATAAAAGAAGAAACATCTCAAAGCTGTTTGACTAATCTCTGCTTCTCTTGCTCGGCTATTGTGTGGGCCCAGGCCAGCAGCGGCATGGGAAGGGGGGTTTGTTGCCCCCTCCGACTGAAATTTAGCGTGTGAACAGTCAGCTTGTTCCTGGGCCAACAGAGTCCCTTCTTTCTTCTTTAAGAGGACCGCCTGCGCGTGGAATCTAGAACCCTCTCTCAGTCTTAATTTATGCGCATATTAATTATGCTGCATTGTAATTTCTACCGTGGGATAGAGCATACAAATGAGCAGTTTATGTTTTATGTAGGCTACAATCTCCCTCAGGAGGGTGAAATTTAAACCAGCACCCAGGCCTGTTCTCATGAAGCCTACCTAACATCTCATTTGAAGGAACTTCATTTTAGAAACGGTTTGCAAACAGGGCACAAGTTTCCTGTGGGCCCTTAGGTTTTTTTTGTTTTGTTTTTTTGTAAGAATGATTTCTTTGTGCCTTCCAGCTTCTTTCTTTATTCATCCAAATTTGTAAGACATTAGATTTAGTTTAAGGTTACTTCATTTTAGACCTGTCACTTAGAGTCAGAGGACTGGCTTTTTTATCATGGTAGCAGGGATAATGACTTGGCATAAACACATGTTTACCTAGACATCTACATGGAGACATTACTAGACTTTTTATTGTTTTTACATAAAGCATTAAGTACTTATGTAATAGTATTTACATAAATACCTAGAAAACGTTCTGCATAAATTAGGGTTTTGCCAGGTTTTTGTAAGGTTTACACATTTGTCTCAAAAATATGGTGTATTGTAGTACCACACACACACACACACTTTAGAACAATATATTATCTGTTCATGTGTTAACTGATACACTTTTTTAGATTTCTTCTTCAGCATTATATAGATTAATTAGGCTAATTATAATATTCTTGCATGTCAAATAGCCTACGCCACAGTAATATTATTCATTTCAGAAGTCAGTACTATTACTAATATTTGAATTCATAATTCTAAAATGTGTCGTTACTGTGTTATCTTTACATTGACTATCCTCAGCAAATATAATTTTAAGAGATTATTCGTTAATATAGCTACATTTAAATAGAACATCATTGTCTCTATTTCCACACATATTCATTTTTATTATCTTACTAATAAAAATGTAATTGTATTTAAAAGTATAAATTGGTACAGTGCTTTAAAACCGGCTTTTTCTCGGGAAGACACCTGGACCAGGTTCAAGTCGGTTAACACTATATGTACAACTCAGCAGGAGCTGTCGATGCCACAAGTGCTGAACGATATAGCTGAATATTGTCAAAATCTCGAGGATCTTTTTACCGCCAATATTTTGAGAAAATACCAAAAGAAAAATGTCATCTCATATATAACATTACTGGAAATAAATAATTATTACTTTAAGAAAGCGCTTGCCAAGAACAATGACAGGGAGATGTGCACTAAAATGTACACTGCGTAACAATGTGCTGTATATTTTTTATTTTTATAAATTAATTTTAAGTTAAGGTTATTAAGGTTAAAATTCATGTTATGTACAGCTTTTGTTTAATGCAATGGCCTTGTTACGCTTTTAGTCGTTTAAAGTGACTATTTTTGCTAGTCCTCTCGAGTATAAACTATAAAGAAGGCTACAAGGAAGACCACTGTTTACTATGTTAAACTGCGCCGTACAGGGAGGTGTATACTTCGTTTCAGATGCATGAGTTCGTCCGGATGATAGAGGTTTGCCGCATCTAAGAAGCCTACTGTGCAAAAGTAGTTGCCATGCTGCGCCACACTGCTCTACACAGGCTACTGCTTTCGGAGAAAGGGGAAGGGGACGACATGGAGAAAGACAGAGCCTTTCCATTCTCTTTTGTTAAACCTGCCACATAACCACAGCCTATTTAACTTGTAGTATAAATAATACTGTACAGCATACGCACATCATATGCTTTAACAAGACATTTCCTGCCTAATTATTGTGTGTATTGTCTATACATGGTCCAAAGTGACATTATTTACATTTAAGTCTTCTCCCGTAATCTGAGATATAAACGGTGAAGTTATTTACGAAATATTTCACGTGGTGGACTTCAGGCCGCACAGATGAGAACACCACGTGTTACGTCTCACTGAACAAATACAGAGTAATAAACAGAAATTCAAATACAAAGTCAGTGACGACTTGAAATTCCATTACGTTATAAACCGAGAATAAAAGTTTAACTTGATTCTAATTTCTTCAAAAGACTATCTGTAGCCTATCGGTGCACCGTAAAACTGAACATGGACAGCTGGTAGGCTACCTAAGCCTTAAATGTTTTTCATTAATGTAACCTCAGGTTGATTCAGTTATATTAAATAATATGTTTGACTAAAACCATTTATACGTTTCTTGTGTTATTTGACAAAACATTTTACATTATGGGATTAGACGAAATCGAAATGACTCAGGACTACTGTAACTTCAGCACTGTTTCACGGACAGCGCCAGAAAGTTAGAGCGCGGGCAAGCTTAGTCATAGACTATTTCAATAGAATAGAATAGAATACATAAGCACATCACAGGTAATCATACTGTAGGAGTTTCTTGTTTCAAGATAAGTGAAATAATTGAGCAGAATGATTTAGTCCTAACTGCCATCGGTGTGATGAACAACAAAACTACACAACAAACAAATAAGAACAAATTAAATTATTAAAGAGTGGAATCAGGTGAAGAGCACGAAACTCTCTAAACTCTAAATTCTTCGTTACATATATATGTCTTGCTGTGGAGTGAAGCACGTTTTGTTAACGGTTGGGTTACTTTTTGTAGTCTGACCCAGGTCCTCCTGATTCAATCTTACACTTATTTTACGCACTATAAGAGAACCATGCTGATATTTCAGACGCCTGTAGTTACACTCAATGAGAAAGATAATCAGCCCTGTTGCCCCCTGCATCTCCTTTTCCTCTTTCAGTGTTTTCCTTGATCCCATAAAAGAGAAGGATTAGTCAAACAAGTCACCGAGTCAACTCTATTTCCTTTTCCCCTTTCTTTTTGAAGTCGGAAAGGGAAGTTTTCCATCGACGTCTATTCATCCTCAGTCTGCTGTGGGAGGATAATTACTCAAATTATTGTAAATATAATAGCTCTATAATAGATGGGAGACGAAATTTGAAGGTGCTGATAAGACTATCCTTCAAATTTCACCCTAAGTATTTAGTGTTCATCCTACTTTAAACGTGTAGGATCTATAATTGAGCTGATTCACCTCACAGTAATTATTATCATAGAAATTATTATTGATTTATTGTACTTTTGCAATAACAAAAGCAACAGTTTGTTGCTTATTAAAAGGTATGGCAGAAAAATATAAATTTTATTGAAACAAAAAGCGACACACCTAATATCGCAAAGTCTTGTCCCTCTGTTTATTTATTTATTTTTTCTCAATATTGCTTGGAAATAATGACCTCGGTAAAACAATCAAACACACACACAACGACACCTACATAGGCTAAGTTAAAAGTTGGCACGGGTTCAATGATCAGATGATCTGAATTTACTTTACAAATTTTCGTTAATTGCAAAATCAATTCGTTAACTCATAATCTAACTAAACCAAATTCTTACAGGTAAACTGCCGTATTTGATATAATAGATTCATAATTAGCCACCGTAATGGCAGAGGTCACACATAAAGACTGTTGGAATTTCTTTCCACATTATAACACGGGAATAATTTCACGACATCGGGTATGCGTTTAGGCTCGTTTGATTAACATTTCGTCAAATGAACACGCCAAACATGCATTTATTTAATTTATAGACTACACTGCATCAAATTCTAAACACGTAATCTGTTCGTAATACAATAAATATAATGACTAATGTCTTATACAGCCTGCAAAAATAAATACAAAATAAATAAATAGACTGTGCTTTATAATCTTTCCATTTATGTACGAAATGTATTAACCAATAACATTTGACTCAGATTTGAAAGGAAACCTGCTACTGGAAAAGTAAACCATTTCGTGCAATGTAGACTAGGTTAATTGTGGTCTCAATAGTAGAAACTTAATAAACTCTCACAAATCCATCAGTAAAGCAATTAATTGCTAAAAAGTCGATCTGCCCAAGGAATGGCTGCTGATGAGCAAGATGCTTCAATTTCATTGTTTGAAATACGTGCTGAATTAAAGTCTCAGACTTTTTGGAATAGGCTACTTAAGCAATAGGCTACAGCATAAGGTTCTATCACTGAAAGTAGTTCAGAAAGAGTTAACTATCCCATTGCAGAATGAACACCTAAAATGTGGTAGTGAGGACAACCGGCGCCAGACTAAGAACAATGGTTTTTAACCAAATAAATATTCTCTCATCATTTCAAGCCTAAAGATGACAATATATGGCATAAAGTTGTGCATTTAATCTCCGAGTCGTCTGCAGCTTCACTCAACCCCATTTTGTAGTCAAAACGAATTTCCAGATCATTTGCATATGCAAATTAGGGTTAATTGCAAACCCTGTCAGGCGGTGCGTGGGAGATGTCAGAACGCCATTTTTGTTTTTCATTTAGACCAGGCTTAGGGATTTGTCATTGAGAAAACGGCTCTTACGGGTTCCAATAACCAGGAAAAGTGTGTGGGGTAAAACTTGTTTGTGTTTAAGTACAAATAGCCTACAAGTAGAGAGATGTGGATCAATTTAACCAGTCAGAGCCTATAAGTCTGAGGCGCACAGTATCTTCCCTGAAAGGAAACAAAAGCTTATTGAATAAAAATGTTTAGTTGAGGGTACTGATTCAAGGGAACATTTCCAAAATGTTTGCAAAGGTATGATAAATGGCAATTTTTTTATTATTATTATTATTTATTTTATTTTTATTTTTTGTAATTAACCAATACAAGAAGATGCGCACGCTCCTCTGCTGAGTAGTTATACTCAGTTGGATTTATGGGAACAAAAGATGACATTTGAGTTGCTAATCACGTACCGGGTTCTGAACCGACCAGCATCCCAATTCAAAACCAGACCTTAAAAGTACAGCCTATAACACGTACCATCAGCACAAAAACGATTTTGAATATAGTCTTTCCACACTATATTCTCGCTCTCTCTCATAAACACACACACACTCCTTCAAACATTCACGTGTGTGGACTTACCTTACTTCCACCCTATCCTACCCTGTGCAATAAAACGATTATGTAATGTCTTTACTTGTAAACATATTTGAGAATTGAATTTTAGGCAACCTCTTAACGCTGAATTCACGTGACAAAAACTTGCACCTAGCTATTAACAGAACCAACCAAAGTCTATTGCATAATATAAATGTGAGGCCATGATGGATGGTTAATACAATATCATTTGGAGGAGAAAAAACTGTTCAGAAAAAAATAACTGAACACCTGAAGGAAATTTAAAGGATGTTGATGTTTGTGATGCTGCAGTTATATGGTATTGTATTGTTCTGCGTATATATATATATCTTTATCATTTTATTAATTATTTTAGCATTAATATTTATCTCATTTACTCTGCTGGCTTAGACATTCAAATTGAAATCACTTAAAATAAAAACTCCAGAGTTTCACAAACACCATGCATAGTGTATAGTTTACGGATCTTTGTCTAATGCATCGATACAATTTCAGAAAAAAACATCAGATTTATTCCTGAGTCATTATTGACGGGATAGCGGGATACTAGGCTACTGTGCCAAGGTACATTGTGTTCCCCTGAAGCCCGACCTCACGTTTTACTGTAAGAGGCCAAATGTGAACACACCAGAATAGCTCAGCCCATGCAATACAATCCGTGTCATGAGTTTTACTGCACATAATCGCTTTGAGAGCCTTAGCACACTTTTGTTGCCGAAAATCGTGGCGCTGAGTTGGTCAAACGCCTTCTTAGAAACACGTGTTCTTACTAAGAATTCATCTCAGCAGCCTGACTTCTGGAGCGCACGCTGCAGTCTATGAATATCAGTCATTTCGCCCTGGCAGCGTCTCAAGCACACAAGTGGGCGCATAATACCGCGAATAATTCGTATTTAAAACGTCATAATAATACTTGTACATATAGAAATGTACTTAAATGTATATATGCTGGTCGCACAGCCTACATTCTCACTGGGAGGAGAAACAAATAAATATTAAATGCATTAAGTTCCTTTCGCGTATGTCCTACCTTGTTCACCAGTGTGTGGTTTTTATTTTCCACCACTGTCCTAAGGCCTGAGGTCTAAAAGTGACGAAGTGTTTATTTATTTTAGGACATCCTCCAAGTGATAAAAACGTGTTGGAGATTCCCTTGGGAAAAGACTGCGACGTGTTAAAACAATGGACTAGTAGATACATGTTGTTGGTCGATAATTGATAATGACCCTGGGACGTGCCATCACTGAGCAGTGTCTGTCTGATTCTCACAGCATCTCTGGAGGACACGATGCTTTGGCGCATTATCTCCAACTCATTACTTCTCGACGGGTTGGCTTTCACGAAGGGTTCGAGGCCTGTATGCCCCCGGTGCCCTGGTAACTGCGGCTTTCGCGTGCTATCCAGATCTGGAGAAAGGACAACAAGCGATGGAAATCGATGGCATTTGAGACAGAGAATGCATTAAGAGTCTGAGCTTTTAGAAAAGAGGACTCAGACGACTGATGGAAAAACCAAGACCAGCGGCCTCTGACAGAGTTGTCTATTTGGCAGTCGCGCCTCCTATTGAAGCGGTAATTTATTCAAAGGAGATTTTTATCCCCAGCGATCTGATTCTTATGATAATCAACCGACCAAGAACCCTTTCTGTCCCCTTGTCTAGGGTCTACTCTCTGTCCTGACGGTTAAAGCTGATTTGCACGGTTTCACCCTGTGGTCACATTCCTAGACACTTACAGAGAGAAAGCCAAAGACAAAGGGTTGCTGGGAGCAAGTGCACTTGATTTAGATTGTGGGTTACAGTTAAAGGAGTCTCTAAGTCAAAGTGTTCTCGGTTCTTCTACAAAATGCACTTATTTAACCACTGCACCGTGAGGCTCAGATATAGAAACTCCATATGATGCGTAGTGAATTGTGTACATTTAAACAGCAAATATTCTTAATTGAGTGTATGAAACGAAATAAAACCTAGCCACTGCATGACAGCTATAGTCTACATTATATTTATTATACATTTTATAGTGTCTGGCGCAAGAACACTTACTATAGAGACAACTTAGCCTTTAAAATGCTTCTCCTTACGTTTAAAAAGCATTGCATCGCTCATTCAGGAGGGTGGGGACAAATTGTAACCGCAACGTGTCATAAGGGGAGGGCTTATAATATGCTATATGTTTTTTGGCTTGCAGGTTGAGGCCCACAAGCGTTTAATACGCGGAATGATAAGAGGGGGGACAACGAGCAGCTCACTTCACTCTCCGTAGGGGAGGAGAGGAGTATCTCAATGGGAAATATGGGTGAAAAGACTGCGTGCAGCCCGATACGGAGACGCTGAATGGATGGGGCCACTGCAACGTCACGCGGAGCCGCAGCCATGAAGCGGAGGACCGAAGCGCTAGACAACATTCTGGAGTGCATGCAGCTGCCACGCGCACATTTATCATTGCGATCCATCCTAACGATCGTCGATGCTGGTGGATAGGAGTGAGTATATTCTAATATTTCCGCCTGTATTGTAAAATGCAGTCATAAAGCCACTGCACGAATTCTGTAAGCGTGTTTGTTAAGGGTAAAGCGAGATTTGAGATGTAAGTCCCAGAACAGGTTGCGCGTGTAGCGGTCCATGTAGGGTTTGGCGCTCGAGACGCGCTGCTGTTAGAGGTGATCAGGGCGCGTGCATCCTTCTTGGACGCAATTAACGGAAAATAGTATATCTATAGTCATCTCATTTTTTTCATAGAAAGAAGCTAGTAGATGGTTTAAAGTTTAGGAATTCGTTATACGGATTCTCTCACAGAAGACTCAACTCAGAAGTCTGTAAATGGACCCCATACTCTAATTCTGTAAATTAGTGCCAATTAAGAAGTCAGTGCTTTCTGGAATTTATTTGTTTTATTATTATTATTCACATCTCTTTGATCTGTAAACGACAGCGTCAAATGGTTTTTTAAAATGAGAAATTAGTTACAGCAGTGAGCTTAATGTTTGAATCAAATGCTTTCAATCCAAATAATTATCAGTTTTGTGATAAACAGGTAGTGCGGGAAAGCTCTTTTGACGGAATCTTCATTTATCATTAAAGCCACAGAATAAAACAAGAATATTTCGTTCGTCTGGTTCGTTCAAACCACATGGCGCGGGAAAAGCTATAATGTGTAAAAAAAAATAATAAAACAAGTACTTTGCAGCAAATAGGTACTCAAGAATTGCTTTTAAAAACCTTGGCATGGATGACTGTAATTTATATTGTATGCTGTTTATTGAGAAAGAGGCCTGTGCGCATGACATGTCTAAACCTGATGGCCAGTGTTCAGATTTATCAGATTTATCCCAGATTTATCACAAGGCCGAATATCTGCTCTCCACGTGCTTCTTTCATGCTTGTAACATATATGAACACTGAGGCACGTTGTAATTTATTAAAAGTTCTGGTTTCATGGGCTTATAAATTATTACACAGACATATATTTAGGTAGGATGTGTACAGCTTCATGCCCCCACGCCACGACATTACAAAATATTAACAGTTAGATTGTGACAACCGACCGAAGGATGACCAACGTCACTCTGGATTGAAACCTTATGGACTGTGCGACCATTGTATCACAAATATATATATGCTATGCATTATACAGTATGTTCATTAATGCAGTACGATATCAGCAGTCTGAAGTATGTGAAGGAAATTGTACATTTTGTGACACTTTAAATGTTATTGTTGTTAGGTTATAGACTATCGTGTTCGTTTAAAATCCCCATCGCGGACGTTAAGGTGTGGTCTACCTCTCTGTTGCTCATGCAGGATGTGCTATAAGCTATATCATCCTAAAATGTACTATACACCGCTGTAACACTCGGCCGGGTATGTCTGTAGAAAATGCCTATTTTTAAAGTAAAAACAAAAACAAAAATCAGACACAAGTTCTCTTTTCTCGTTCACTCTTTGCTTCTTTTCCCCCCATGTAGGACGTCCTGTAGAAATACAGAGAGAGAGATAGATATTTTACATGAGGGACAAGTTACAGGTAGCTACAAATATAAAAATATTCTTATTTTAATATTTTTTGTTACTGTTATCGTATTATGGTCTATACACACCCAGATAAGCTACACACTCACACACAAGCACGGACCCGTTCATTCAGTGTGTGAAGCAAAGAGCATTGGATTACGATTGAAAGAGCAGGACACCAACGCTTTACTGTATACTTAATTTTAGCCAAAGACTATTTAGATTTGTAATTTTTTTTTTAAATCTCAGTTTAAATAGTGCATCATCGATAGGAATAAAACGCACATAAAAATAATAACGACCATCTGACGACAAAACTCGACTCGAGCAATTTCTCTATAAATGTAGACCTATATGACAATATTTAGTATAAGGTAGGTTATACAAACTTTCTAAATAGGAAGGTTCGTCAAAAAAAAAAAACTTTTTTTGAATGCCTGTAATATATTTTTGCACTTATTCGTATTTTTCTTATTCGTATTTAATGATTTATTTTTTTAAATTCTCATTCATATGGTTTTCGGTTACTTAAAACAGCTAATAAAATTGATTGCATTCTCCATGTTGTCCTTGTACGTCTTTCACAGGAGACAACCCTTACAAGAAATTCAAATATAGCCTAAAGACGCAAATAGACACAGAGAAACCAGCAGGCTTAGATAAAATGAAGGACGTCCCCTCTTTAGTTGCTTACATTCTTATTACTTATTATCATTAATATTTTGAACCAGTGGCATTTTATCTTTCAATGAAAACTTAAGGTCAATTATTTGTATTTATTCTGATAATAAATGATCAATATATTTTGGATTTTTTTATTCGAATGATTAAGATTAAAGAGAGAGAGAGAGAGAGAGAGAGATTTTTAGCCTACAGCTAATAGCTTCACTAAATCACACAAAAACGGTGTTAGATGACTAGACTGAAAGATCAGTTTACAGTCAAGTCTAACAGATTAGTTAATTACTGTACCGTTAATTCTTGATTTCAATAAAAAAAATTTCAGCACAAGAAATAGGAAACCTTAGAAGTGATGCAACATGTGAGGTGAATGTAAGCAATGTGATTATCTCACCACCACCATCACAACAAAAACATAAAATAACATGCATTAAAAAAACGAAAATTAAAAATAAGATAAAAGAAAAAGAAAAAAACGATTATTATTATTACTATTAATATTATATTTATCATCATCATTATTAGTACTGAAGTTTTAATATTCAATTGTGAAGCTTTTTTTCTCTTTTGGCTTGGAGCATGCATGTGTCTATCTGTGTATATAAGCATGTTTGTGTATTCTAACTGCTCATTTACAGGGAAATATTCTAGCATTCTGATTTACAGTCAAAAAGGCTAGTTGGCTAAGGACATTTTGTCCTGTTAACAATGTTCTGGTGCTGTTAGTAAAATAATTAGATGATGAGCTGTGTGTAGAGTAAATAAAAGTGTTTGAACTCGCCGCTGTGTCGCCATTTTCACTAGGCTTGAAAGGCTGTAATAAGTGATGACACACTCTCTCCCTCTCCCTCTCTTCTCTTTGATTACAACACCTCTGAGAGTGTATGGGGAGGGGCTCCTCTCACACAAAGGCTTTTAATTGGACCAGCTCCTCTTTTATTTGCATAAAATCAGATTGTGAGAAAGAGAGAAAGAGAGAGCCTGAGAGAGAGACCTCATGATTCTACCACTTAGCACTGAAAGACAGGCTTTTGAAACACAAACAACAGCGACTTGAGGGTACATTTGCAGAAAACTAAAACAACCAGTGTTACTATTCTTTTTGCTTTTTTTTCCATCAGCACAGTCAGGGTCTTTTTTCCCATTTAAAAAATAAATCCCAGTCTTCGCAGGATGCGTTTGAAGCCATCTCTCACCCAGGGAGAATGATCAGCCTGCAAAGTAAGACAGAGACAACAAGCAGTGAATGACCCCCTTGCATCTCTGAAAACCAGTTCAGACTGGATTAACAGACTGGTGAACTCATAGCCAAGTTTATACTAAAAAAATTAACCAGTCAGCTTTAAAAGGAGATGTCTGAGTAATAATTAGTACTAGCACAGTCTAGCACAGTCTAATAACTCCTTGCACAGTCATGATCATTAATGAATGACATGTGTTGAACACATCAGGTTTAATTAACTCTAGTGTTCAATACTAAATACAGTTGACTTCAATCCAGTCCTAATTACAAAGTTAATAAAAGAATCTTCCCTTTGCAGGTCCCAGTTCAACCCCGGTTGGGTTTTTCATATGGTGGAAGAGGATGGGTGGCCGGAGGGGTTGGCTGTTATCTTTGGTTATCTAGCTGTATGAGTGTTATTCATTCTTCATAAAGCTAGATAACCGAAAGTAACAAGAATCCCATTACACACCTGAAAGGCATCACCCCACCTTGAGATCTGTACTCCTCCCCTCTCCTCTTCTCTTTCCCTTCCTATGTCTCCCTCTCTCTCCTCCTCAATCTCTGCATCTTTTTGCAAGAGCAAGCCACAAAATGGCCTCCATCACTGCTGATAGAGAAGGTAAGCAGCATTTTTTTTCTTACACGGTTATTTTTCCTGTGACAAACAAGCAATGATTGTACCCCTTCTCATATAATGCAGTGTATTATGCAGCATCATCTTTCCTCGTAATGCCCAATCCTTGTCATCACCCTCTTTATAATGCATGTAAAAATAGTGCTTCCACTCTGGGATAGGGCTAATGTGATTGTAAAAGGTGCATTAACCTAGAACTAAAGGAATATGCAAGTACATTTGTTTTCTGAGAAGCTTGTTATGGAGCTTGTTCATATTTGTCATACTTATTCAGTCTTATGTTAATGAAAAATGAAGACAAACAAATCATAAGAGCAGATGTGAAATTTTGTCTTTTGATGTAAAATGCATCACTCAGGGACTAGATCTGGCTAGCATTAGACAAATAAATGGTGTGTTCAATTCATAGACCCATTGTAAACAAGGAAAAATTAAGAGGAACAGAAAAATGCACATTCACGCCAGCAGGCAACAACTTTCATTACAAATAATGCATAGAATGAAAGTAATGCTGAACAAATATCAGCAGGATGCACTGATTAAATGTAGTTTTTTTTGTAGAGCGGGAATGTGAAACAGGATGTTTTCCAATAAGCAAAAACTGCGTAGTTGTATGGATAAAACGTGGTTTATGTGGACATACAGGGCAACGGTATGTTGGTCATGATCACATTTAATCTGTAAACTGCTAGTCTCAGAGCACAAAGCAGCAGGCCAAGGCTTAACACAGGGGCCACATGACGATCACCCTCGGTTGCCTGTACTAACACCCAGTCCGGTGCTTTCCGCAGTATTAGTCTGCAGTGAACACTCAAAGTTCATTCACTCATTACCTTTGTTCAACAAAGTTGGTGAGTTGAGACCCCATTGTCTTTTTCAATACCAACCCGGACTCACTCAATTCAACTCATGCATTTGAATAATTAATGGGCTAAAGCGTTCCCACACAAATTTGGCTGCTATTCTAAGCTTCGGGTGCATTCGGATCTTGAGCCAGTGCTGAGAAACAAACGACAATTGTTTGAACTCGAATTTGTTAAGTTTGTGCTGAGAGGTTCTTGATTGGATGTGACAGTTGGCTGAGATATAAATGGGGCTGGGATGGAGCCAGCTCCAGGATGGCCACTTTCTAAAAGTGGCAAAGCTTGTTGGGATGGACCTGAATACAGGTCTTTGGGTTCAGCAGCTGAACCTGAACAGTCTTTGGCCATTAGGAGGCCAATACCATAGTTCCCTTGTGCTCAGTGGATGGACATCGGCCACCAGATCATCGCACCTTTGGACATGTTAAATGAGATTTAAAGGATCTCATCTGAAATTAACAAATCACAGAGGATTCAAACTTCTGATTTAACAATGCTATATAGTAACAGGTGCATTTTAGAAGTTGAAAATGGAATCTATGTGGTGAGGCGCTGTCATTCTGCCTGCTTTACCGCTGTAGCCACAGACAGTGCTGCTGCATTGCAGGTGCAGGGATTAAACCGTACATTTCTCAGAGCAAAAGACAAATAGAGTTTGAATGTTGTCACTGAGATTAGATAAATGAGTTTGAGTCAGACTGATCAAATGTGTGCTATGTGTTTAAAAACTCCACATGCACACTAACATTGACTGTAAAAGACTGTAAAAATGCTACAGTAAAAACTTGTTAAATGGTTAACAGTAAATTCCCCTACTATATACAGTGAAAAACTGTATCGGACATTACATGTATTGGACATTAATTTTACGGTAGTATACCGTTTTTGTAAGTGAAAAAGGCTGTATAATTGACAGTGAATAACCGTAAATTGACATTCCCAGAATTCCCTGTGTTACATTTCAAATTTGATGTTTTTTTGTTGAAATAACTATGTTTCTTCTTAGTTTTTTCTTATCAGTTTTGTATATTAGGGTTGTGTGTTACACCTAATGTTGTTAAATGAATGTTTATTGCATGATTTCAGTTTCATGTGTGTTACCATGATGGTGTTTAGCATTTGTGTGAATGACACTGTGCACCTTCTACATAAGTTATTATTTAAAAGCTGCTTGTGATGGGCTTTGGTTCGTCATGTGATTTTCTCATGACCACCTGCATTTGGTGGTTATCAGTGTATTTTACTGTAAATTTAAGTTAAAACCGTAATATCTAAGACATTGCTACCGTAGTTTTTACGGTAAAATTCCGGCAACCACAGCTGCCGTTTTTTTACCGTAAATTTTACGGAATTTTTTTTACAGTGCAGCTTAGCAGTGAAACATCTATCTTGGCGTAGTTATAATAAGCACTAAACCACATTCAATTACAGAATGTCCTTAAAAGTGGAATAAAAGAATGATCTTAGAGTACATTCCATAGGTGTATGTTAATAATATTGATGTGACGCTTCTCGGTAACTTAATTGAATGGTTAGCATACCTTGACTGTTTAGTGTGAAGGTAGCATTGAAGTTGGACACGACAAGGTGTGTGAGGATTAATGAATGCCATTGCTGCTGGCTTCTAATCAAACTCAGAATGGTCTCCTCTCAGTTTGTCTGGAAAACAGGGAACAGAGGAACAGAAAGAGAAAGCACAAATGGCTTCAAGTTTCAACTAGAAAACCAGGCATTGTGCCCTTATCTTTACCACCCTCCTCCCTTCTCCCGTCAACTGTACTGTCAATAGAGCCAGTCCACTTGTCACAGAGACAATGGATTCCTTTACCAACCTTTTGACAGTGTCCCAGTCACATCAGCCAGGCTGCTTTTGGTGAGCGCCGCTCTGATTCCTGCCCCCGGCAATGCTTCTCTTTCTTTGGACGGAACTCACCAACCGAGCCCCAAAATGGCTGCACTGTTGGAGAGGAAACTGAGGAGTAGACGCCGTTCTCTCTGACCCCCTCCCGCCCTGACGTCGGCCCAAAGAACTGTGAATTTCCTTTAGGCTGTTAGAGAAGTCAATGGGCCCACACACACAAAGGGGATTAAACACTCAGCAGTAACAGGTGTAGCCAAACGCTGTCCTGACTACATGAAAGGGTGATTCATCACACATGCTGTACAGCGACAAGAAGACCACACCGTTCTTGTTTAGACATTCAAATTTAGTCTAAAGGAATGAATGGATAATTGCACAATGGGTTTGCGTTTAGACCGTGTCTGAAAATAGCTGAATAATAATTCTGAAGCTGCTATATGAATTATTTACACTCACAGATTTAAGAAATGTGTTTTTGGAGGAGCAGTTAAAGAAAACAAATATTCAGATGCTGTAAAATCATACATCTGCTTGATTGTCCAATTTTAATGGGTCATTCTGTTGAAAGCTTGGCACTCGCTCTGGTGAAATGACTTTTTTTTCCCCACTGAGGCATCATTTGGATGGCTTTTCACATGCTGTCCACTCTCTGCCACATTGTCCTGCGCTCTCTTCAACACACCTACATGTCCACTGAAAGCACGCAGTCCTATTGTTACCTCAGCTGTTTGCAGCATTTGCATAAGGCACTTTTCCAGCAAGCATTTGGAGTGGTCTTGAGAGAGGGTCCACTTTATACAGCCACAGCAAAAAAATGTCAAGTGCCAATTAGTGAAGGTTTGCTGCCTTTCAGCAGAACCCCACCCCTCCAATCCCTCTTTATTTACCCCTCAGCCATTTCTCTCACACTCCGGCCCGGCTAACAGCACCTTAAAACAAAGACCATCTCTACCTCAGTTACCTCAGAGGGAAGGAAACTGCTCGATGTAAAGACTAGCCCACCATGCAGAGTTGTTTCCCCTTGTGGGACTGTCCACCAGACAATAAAGTCTCCCTGAGCTTCCAAGATGATTAACAGGGATTCATAGTCCATCCCTCTAAAGATATGCCTCAAGATGAACCTGTCAGATTGGGTTTCAATTTTAGGTTGGTACTAGTAAATCGGTTACTTTCTGGGTAGTGGCTAGTATTTTTGCCTTATCTGTCAGCCTCTGTGGCAGGTGACCTATAAAAAAAAATTATTGTACAAACAATTTTCAAATTTTACAAAAAAACCCGGCAAATAACATATTGAATTAAATGTGAAATTTTATATATAATTATAATTATATATAATTATATATAAAATATTTAATAATAGAATACAATACAATTTTGAAAAGTTAAGTTAAAAACTTTTTAAACTTAAATTGCAGTTATTTATTCAATTCAAATGTATAACAAAGACTCTTTAAGACTCGGCGGCCATCTTTGAAACGCCTCTCGGGCATGCAAGTGCAGCTCCTATCTCTTTGTATGGGGAAACATCAAATTGTTGATGTTTCCCCATACCAAAACTGTTCGCTAAGCTTACGATTAAATTTCATATTTGAAATCACCAAAGAAATCTGACAACACCTGTGTCATAAATGGTGTTTCTTTTGCTCAAATAGCGTTATAAAAAGCTTATTTTTCAGGCTAGATCAGCCAGTGCGCATGCACAGTCCTAAGCGCACGTCTCAGAACGCTGACTGTTTCTATAGCAACCGGGACTTCTAACGGCAGCTGCAGTGATGCGCTGACTTTACCGATTAGCAATTGGCCCTTTCATTCAGAAGGCGGGGCTTCCTGCGATTGAGCGGCCATATTGAGCGTTGCATTTTTTCCCATTCAAAACTATACGAGTGACACGTCTTGGGTATTCTATAGTCTTTGTGTATAAAATGCCATATAAAAAAGTAAAAGTGGTCAAATTGTTTGTCTGGTAGGCAAAAAATTTAATTTTCCACACTGACTAGGTTATTTTAACATGGCGTGTAAGATGATCTCAAGTTTCATCCCTCACCCAAATAAATTTTTCAGTGTTGTCTAGAACATTCCCTGTGGTGTATATGACTTCCATTTCCATTATACTTCCAGAGCTCCTACAGGAGATGGTCAACATGTGTACTTTCAGAGAAACTTTCAATGTTTCATTTAGAACTATGACATGGATCAGTAGCAACAGATATTGTGAGCTTTTTAATACTCAAATAAGGTTTGCGTTTTTTGTGCACACTAACATACCATGAAGAAAGAGTGTGTTACAATTTTAAATGGCCCTTTTTGTGCTCTCTGGGACACCGTTGTTCCTCCACACAGCGTTTAGTTCAGTTAGCCGCCTCCTGCCACCCAAAGGATTTATCCTTCACTCTCGGTCTCTTTCATTCAATGTCAATTTTTTCCCCAGCCTTGATTCTCAGATGGTTGGGTCTGATTTGCATGCATTTGCATAATGAAAGTCATTTGCATGCTCAGGGAAGACTTTACCATGAGAACAGACATGAAAAGGTGTGCGTGTGCATGCCCGATCTTGCTTATGCCCGATCTTGCTTATGCCCTCACATGCTGATGCATTTATTCCCTTCTTCCTTCATCTTTCCGTTTTCACTCTCAAACAGACCAACCATCCTTGATACCAGGGAAAGGAATGAGTGAAGTATTGGGGCAGGTCGGTTGTGTGGCTGTCGTCCTGCTGGCGTTGCTGCTCCCCTCCCCTTCGCTGCTCGCCTGCCCCCTTCCTCCCATCACGAGATGCAGTTTGCACAAAGCCACCATCTTAGAGCATGCGGGCATTAAATGGAAGTGGAAAATAAGCAGGTATGACCCACCATCACTCTCCTGCGTCTCACACCCTCCTCTCTTGCCTCTCCTCTTTTACACATACTGTCCCCTCTCTCTCCCCCTGCTCGAAGGCACTGTTCATTACAGCAGATGTGTTTGTTAATTGTGAATATCACACGTCCTGGTTGTGATAGGCGCTGAAGGGGGCGGGGAGATGTTTTGTAGTCATTTGCATTAAATCATTCCCCAGTACAATGGCTGAGGCAGAGCTGCATCTGCGGGCATCAACGGTGAATAGATCGCCATCAGGGATTCTGTTGCCCCGTCGTTGTTCCATGCCAGCCATGGAGATGGCGCGCTGCCATTATTGAGAAGAACAGCAAGACTTCCCTCCTGCTTTCAGCTGTAGGGTCGTCATGATATTAGCTTTCCCATGAGAGAGGAGTTTGAATGAGCAAAATGGATTGCCGTTTTTAGTCTTACATAACTATAGAAACCATAAACTAATATCTTGGATTATTTAGCATCTATTTAAAGACAAATTAATGGGAAAACATGCTAAGAGAGAGCAAGAGTAGGAGCAGAGAGCATGATAGAGAGGTCTCAATGAAGACGGGCTCCCTTTGTATGTCTTGGTTTCTAAGAGTCGTGGGCCAGACAATTCCAGTATTGTTCTCCGTGGCGAGCTTGCTGTGACGCACTGTTATTAAGGCCAGGAAGCTATAAGTTTAAAAACCGCTTAACCAAAACACCAATTAGAGCCGACTGTGCCTGATGAAGTGAGGTAGCAAAGTAAACAATACAGGCCATTGTCCTTCATTCTCTCAGAGGGCTGCCTTTGTTTAAGTCCCATCACTGAAAGTCCAGACAATACCCTGAGCAAGGAGATACAGTGGAGGACTAGCATGTTCAGAGCTCAGTATCTCTGTTCAAGAGAAGAAGGTGCATGTTAGCTGTATACACTTACAAAAATGCCACCACAGTACCATGTGGTAAGGAGATGGTGTTACATGGCAATACTATGGTACCATGGTATCTTCATGATATGACACCATGAAAGTACCAAGATGCATGTCCAAAAACACTTTTTTGTAAGTGTAGCATTGTATCCTGATCAACTTTTAACAAAATAAAGAAGTCTCTATTAGCTCTATAAAATATCAGAAACTATGTTTTGCTTAAAATGCATTACTGCTTAAATTTTTAAGCAGGGGGGGGGGGGGGGGGGGCTCACCAAGGCTGCATTTGGAAATGCAGTAAAAATACTTTTTAAAAAAACAGTAATATTTTGAAAAATTATTACAATTCAAAATAACTGTTTTCTATTGTAATATATTTTATAATGTAATTTATTCCTGTGATGGTTTAATTTTTAGCAGCCATTACTCCAGTCTTCATTGTCACGTGATCCTTCAGAAATCATTCTAAAGTGCTGATTTGGTGCTCAAGAAACATTTCTTATTACTATTATTGTTGAAAACAGTTGTGTGCGCTTAATATTTTTGTGGTAACTGTGATACATATTTTTCAGGATTCTTTGATGAGAAGAAATTTCAAAAGAACAGCAGTGAAATAGAAATCTTTTGTAATATTGTAAATATCTTTACTGTCACTTTTGATCAATTTAATGAATTCTTGCTGAATAAAAGTATTAATTTCTTGAAAAAATAATAATTCTGACTCCAAACAGTAGTGCATAACTAGTGCAACCACTAGAAATGGATGTCAATGTGAGAAAAATAAAACAGGCAGAACAGCTACACAAAGAGTTTTCCCACAAATGTGATTGCTCAATAACTGCCTTGTCGCAAAATGACAGCAGCAATGAAACTATTTCCTTTTTATCACATTAAAAATTAAATTTGAATTATTATTATTTAAAATTCCAAAACAAGGATTAAATTGTGCACGAGTGATACAATTCTTAATGCAGGTAGCAGAGAATTACAGGATTGCAGTCACACTGGGTCTACAATCATGCCATTGTTTTCAGTAATCTAAGTGCGCCACAGTAAACAGGTGGCAAACTGGGGGAAGAGCGACTGAGAGGGAACGGCACAGTAAATTATGCACGGTAAAAACAAAGCCAAAGCACATCAGATAAAAAAGGAGCGAAGAATCTGCAGCAGCTTGCGTCTGGGAGCGTGCGAGGTGGCTGGGGCTTGGGCAAAGGGGCAGACACTCTGCCGTCTGCACACACACACATACACACACACAAGGCTCTCCTGTTCTGAGCAGCTGCTCTTGCCTTTCCATGCAGGCACCAGCCTTGGGAACCACCACGATGAGGCTCCCCCAAAAAATGGGCACCGGGGGCCCCCAAAGTCTGAGTCTGTCTGCCTCCCCCCCTTCTCTGTCTCTCCCTCCCCCTCTTGATGATGATGCTGGGAAGGACTTGGAGTTCATGGTCAGACTGCCTATTGAGCTGACAGGCTGACTGTTTGCTCAATTCAGTCTTCTATTCAGCCAGGACAGGAGGAGGGAGACCAAGACACAGTAACACTTAAATGAGTATTAATTTAGGGAAGACAACCAGAGGGAGAGTGGGAAATCACGAAAGAAACAATGAAAGAGAAGCAGAGAGGGAGGTGCATTTTTTGGGGGGGGGACGATACAGACGCTGACCATCATACACAAACTTCCACTCACACTTATCCAGTTTTCAGACAATGAAAGAGAAGGATAGTCATTGCTACCCCATAAATATGAACGAATGTGGATGTTTGATCAGCTCGTGTTCTTAATCACCTGCACGCCCTCGAGTTGCTTGTTTAAGCCACGTGGAGCGACTAAACTCTGGAGTTCTCCGGGTTTAGCTTGTGTCACATGCCTCCTCTTTGCTTCAGTTTCACGTTGTACCAAGAGCACAGGCACCGTCAACTTCAGCCTCAATCTCTCGACCTGGCACTCGCTATGGCCTGCATGAGTCACAGCCATCTGAGGTGTTCATTTGCTGCGACCTTCTTAAAGAATCCTACAAAACAGAAAAAAACCCATTAAAAATCCAATAGCAGAACACCTTAAAATACAAAAGCCAATCCTGATGAGATAAACTGACAGTCTTCATTAATCAAATGTATATTCTGTTTTGAATTGAAGTAGTCAAATTATCAAAAATATTATTTCACTAAACACATTTCTCATTTCTTTTGTGTATTTTCAGGTTTTTAGAGTCAAGTCGAATAAAGTGACATCCATTAAATGGAAGAGCGGAGCTGAAACGGGCTGATGGAGTCAGACGGGTCTTTACTATGCATGTGCCCCAACATCAGATAAAAGACAGCACTTTAATTGTTCTACATTACTTCAGTCTTAGCATTTTTGATGCAGTTATAGCATCTAATGTTCCAAGGGCTGTATGTTGCGAGCAAAGTGTGTGTGTGTGTGGGTGAGAAACTCTTTATACGGGTCCAAGTCAAAGCACTCAACAAATTGTGTATTTGTTCAAATGCACTTTTTGGGGATTCTCAAAGTAAAAAGGTTTTATTCGGGTAGTTCTATAGTGAATTTAATGAGGGTTTTCTAGAAAATGTCATTTTAAAGGCCAATCATTTAGGTACTTTTTGATAAAAAAGAAAAGACAGAGATAAAAAAATCTCTTTAAATCAATTTAACGCAGTTTAACACTCAGATCTAATCTGTCTTGGTACAATCTTTAGCATAATGCACTTTATAACACACAAATTGATTTTTTTAATTTTAGTACTTTTCAATATTAAAGGAAAATGTAGTGGCCTGTGTTCATTCCCTAATGTACTTCTCTAATAACTGATTACTAATTGAAATCTAACATGAATTATTAGAAATGGCGTGTGAGGCTCTGTAGATTCTGCATGTATGAGTGTGAGACCCACGGCAGCGGTGAACGATACTGCACTCTGATTGGACAGCTCAGTGTGTTGTGCATCACATACTTGTTGGACAGAGAGCTGTTGTCTTTCATTTCTATGCAATTGTGTTGGGCTTGTAATCACCTGGAAGAGAAGGCAGATCAGAGCAGCTATTTATGACAGCAGGTTAAATCGGTTTTAAGGAAAGGAATATTTAGCAGAATATATATGAATATTTCATTCCTACTAAAACTGGTTTCAACAGCAAACTGTGAAGTCATTGGCTACTAAAAAGCAGCTTCATCTAGCTTTTGTGTGTTTTTTTTTAATTTTTGTTTCAGCACTGAAAATAGAAACAAATTTAAGGGGTATTAAATGCTCTGTATGTCTCTGCATTTTGTATTACAATCAATCATGGCTGAAGAGAAAATTCAGTTCAATAGGCAAATGTTTTACAAATTTATTACAATTTGAAGAGAATTGTGCAATCTATTTTCTAATTATTTTTCTTAAAATAATTTTTAATTACAGCATTATCCTTTAAGTAAAACTGAGATAATCTGTGTTTTTTTGTTTATTAAAAAGAAAATCAAGTGAATGTGAAGACAATGGATTGATGAAATGGGGCCTTTTACTATGCAATTGTATTTTTTCTGTGATTTTCAGCTAGTCATAGTCCTGTAATGATAACAATAATAACTCAAACCATATTTTCTATTAACATGTAATGCTATAGTTCTATTCATCATCTTACTGTAGGTTTTTCTTTCATGTTTCACGTTCAATGTGTTTTTTGTATTTCCGCATGTGCCTTTTAACGATGTCCTGGTATGGCTATTAATAAAAGTTTACTTTGAAAACAAACTTGTGCTGTTATCGCTAATATTTTGGAGGAAATTTCATACATATACGATTAAATTCAAGAATCCTAAAGGCGCCATGTCAGATTTTGCATGAAACGTAAACTCACTCTATGATGGTGGAAGCATATATAAGACAGACTCGTTTTCTTAAAACTTAGTTTTTTTTTATTTGTTCTGGGTTTATTCAACTAGGAATGAACCACATGCAGTCTAGTGTATTAGTGTCCAACAACAATATCTTGGCCGCTCAGATTTGTGTGGTTCTGTGCCAGAAGACAAAGTGCATTAGTGTACTGTAGGCCATAATGCTGCTGATCTGCCACGCACTTTGGTGAGACCCTGAGACTGTGCCTGAATTGTAACCAGTCAATTAAACAACCAAAAATTAAGCTTATTCAGATTCGGCATATATGGCTATGTCAACGGGTTTCTAGACAGATATACAACAGCGGTGGCCACATACCAATACTTTATGGAGTTAAAAAAAAAGAATATTAGTTACAAAGATTGCAAAAGATTATAAGATGGCATCACAGAAGTTAATGAGACAGCATGTTGCAAATGGTGGTCTCTGTGCTTTCTGGGCTGCAAAGAGAACAAAGCAGAACAGAAAAGAGAGATACATCCACCTAAAAAAAACATCTTCTAATACAACACTGCTGGCATTTCAATACTGTATAAACCAGGGCAGTAAATGAAAAGAGAGAGAATCTGTGAGTGACCATCAGAAAGATGTGTCCTTTATTGATTACTTGCTTATAGGCTGCGTCCATTCTGCCCAGTCAGTCAATGACTAAACAGTCAGTGCTTTGTAAGAAAACTGGCTTCAGACATGTTAACAAGTGACCATAACTTCATACATTTAACATATATTACATTTTTATTTAAGGATAATTGTATTATTTATATTTAATTAAAGTATTAAATAATATGAAATTTTTCTCTCTATTTAGTACCACATGTGCCTTTTAACAATGTCCTGTTATGGATATTAATAACAGGTTACTCTGAAAACAAGTATGTGCTATTGTCACTAGGATTTTGGTACTGTTTTGGGACATTATATATAGTTATATTGTAAAAAATGTAATATTATTAAACATACAATTAATAATAAAATTACAATCATGTATATGTATTATTTACCTCTTTTAACTGACATTTTCTCCAACTGCTGAGCCATATGTGTTGAGGATTGTAGGATAACACTGGCAAGAATGCATCGGTGGCCTTCAAAATGAAGATGAAGGCATCTTAGTAGACTTGCTGTCTTCCTCCATATACTGTCTGTGAAAGCAGATTTTTTAGCTTTCAGCTGCAGCCTTGATTCCCAGCACACACTGATGACTGACCTCAAATCTCCATCTTAGTAATCAAATACTGAACAATTCCTGTCATCTGCTAACTGCAAAGTAAATCAGCACTGAAGTTACTTTGTTGAAGAAGATCAAATAAATAAATAAATAAATCATATATATACAGTAAAATCATAAATCAAAAACTATGAAGATACTTATGTAAAAACATAATTCTAATGCTCCAGTACTAAAGTATTATATGTGAAATCCTAATGGAAATGCCCAAAGATTCCAAATACTGGCGGTATATAAAATATAGATAATAAATCCTGAAAGAAAAAATAGGACATTGCATTAATTAGCCACAATTTAACATAAAAATGGCTTTTCAAATAATTATAAACAAGTAAAGTTTCAATAAGGCTGTAATGTGAAGCTTCAAAATGAAAACAAATGTTCACACAAACCCAAGAACAGACACATTGTATTTTAGGCGTAACTAAACAATTTGGACATTGTGATGAAAGCTGGGAAAACAGAGCTCATTTATATATTTATATATACATTTATATATTTAGGATATCATTTATCAAGCATCACTTATATCCTCATGAATCACCATTTCATTGTCTTTGACAGTTCTACTCCAGTCCTGAGCTGCGTCTGACCCATTGTCTGCCTGCTTTGCAAATTCTGTTCAAGCTGCTAAAGTCACTCGGCTAAAACAAAAGCAAGTAAATACAAGATGGAGAATGTGGGAAAGGAATTCGAACCCTGGATTTGCCTCATGTGAACGCGAACAGCCCCAGAGGGCGTGTGCGGCAGGGATGAAGTCACCCTAGCCCACCGTGCTGGTGTGAATGACGAGGGACCGGAGAGAGGAGTCAATGCAGACAACACAACAATGAGAGTTTAAGGGTGAGAAGGAGGAGAGGAACAAGAGAATAGACCTGAGGTCAAGTTCAAGGCCATTCTCACTGTCTGGCGATGTAAATGAGGTTTAACACACACACAGACAAATTCACACTTTTCCCAGCCCACACAGCATTCCCTCAATACAGTCTCTGCAATGAGCTAATGTTTGTGCAACTATTAATTTGTAGATTTAATAGGTTGTTTACATGAGAGCCTATTTCTGCCTCAAAAAAACTAAATTGTGACTTCATTTCCCAATTATGAATTGATATTGTGCAATGTGACATTACATTTTACAATTATCTTTTTATGTTTCACTCTGAGGTGGAATCAGGTTTCAAGAGTTTTAGCAATTGCATCATAGCTAAAAGTAATATTTTATTAGTATTTTCAGGCTACATTTTTTAAATCTACATTTGTCAAATTAAAATTCTAGATCTCACATCATTCATCAACACAGATATTTGTTGATATATATATATATATATATATATATGAAAATTATGACATTTAAACTCCAGCATCTAGAAATTTTGACCTAAACATTACATAGGACCAGATGTTTTGCTCCTTTTTTTCTCTTTTGGTCTTTTACTGAAACATGTCTTTAAAATTCTAATTCTTTTGTCTACCTTACACTCTCAAAAACAAAGGTTCTTTATTGGCATCAATGGTTCTATGAAGATACTTGCACAAAATGTTCTTTATAGTGGAAAAAGGTTCTTTAATTTTTTAAAAAGCTCCTCACACTAAGATAAAAATGTTTCTTTTATGAACTCTTCACTGAAGGTTCTTTTGGGAACCAAAATGGCTCTTCTATGGCATCACTGTGAAAACCTCCTTTTGTAACCTTTATATTTAAGAGTGTAATTTATCTGATTACTTGTGTTGTTTGTGAATCAGCCAGGAATAATGTCTCGGATGGTGAATTTCCAGCACATTCTGCACAACATACGCACAAAGACGAACCACGTTCTACATTAATGAGTTGAAATGGCTGTCACTTGCTGATAGACTGTCAGAAGGATGCCTGTTAATTTGTTGAAACAATGGAAAGCTGGCTGCACAGATTCACAAAGATTCACTGATAGTGATAAATATCAGTATTTACTTACAGGTACAACGTTTAGTCTTAACTGCAGACGAAGGATTTAAAAAAAAAATACTTTTTTCCCCCCTACAGTATACAATTTGGTATATTATTATGTGCTGATAGGCAGGACCACACACACACACACACACACACACACACACACACACACACACACTGGCACAGTCTCTCTCCCACAGCCAGAGAACGTGCACAGCGTCCCAGTGCTGTTCCACAGCTGCTGCGAGTCGGCTTTGTGCCATGCTCCACCTCACTCTCTCCCTCGGTCTTCTCTCGCTAGCTTTCATGCTGCCTCCTAGTTGCCGTAGCAACTGATGGCACTGACTCAGAGAGGAAAGAGGTCTGCAGCAGAGAACAACACTTGCGAGCACACACACGCACAGAACACAAATATATGCCAATGCACAAACAAACAAACACACGCAGTGATGGGAAAATACACTTATACCACTGCTTGCATACCTACAATTTTTTTTAAATAATTTTCTCAGTATTAATTAATTATCTCAATATTTAGATTTTTTTGCACCCTCAGATTCCAGATATTCAAATAGTTGTATCTCGGCAAAATATTGTCCTATCCTAACAAACCATTGACCCTTATGACTGGTTTTGTGGTCCAGGGTCACATATATAATGTGAAGTTAAATTTCTAGCTGACTGATACAATACTGTTATGTATGAAGAGACATAACCTGTATAGACTATAGATGATGCATCTAGTTCTGTACTAATAATAACATTTAAACAATAAATCCAGATTTTAACGTTTCATTCCACAAGCCCTAAATGAATAGTGTTTCAGAAGCAGTCAGCAGGTAAATGTGCTGCTGGTCCAGTGCTGATTGACAGGAGCACCATTGCAAGGGGACTGAGGGTTTTGTGATCTGTGTGGACCTTAAGAAGCTAATTGTAATCTAATGTACTGTACCGTTCAGCGGTATCGGTTTGGGAAGATGCTTTAAAGGGTTAGTTCACTCAAAAATGAAAATTAGCCCATAAATTACTCACCCTCAAGTCATCCTAGGTGTATATGACTTTCTTCTTTCAGACGAATCCAGTCTGAGTTATATTAAAAATGGTCTTTGATCTTTCAAGCTGTTTAATGGCACTCAGCGGGTGTTGCATGCATCAGTCCAAAAAAAGTTGAATAAAAAGAGCCCATCCATAAAACAAAGTGTCTCACATGGCTCCGGGGGGTGAACAAAGGCCTCCTGTAGCGAATCGATGCGTTTGTGTAAGACAAATATCCATATTCAAAACTTAATAATCACTTTAATGTAGCTTGCACCAACAGTCCTACATGGAAGCAGCTCCAGGAGGATGACATATGAGGTCTGCGCACCAGTACTAAACCCTACTCACTACTGGTGATTCTCGTGAAAACCAATGTATGTTAACAAGAGCAAAGGAAGCAAAGTTTCCTTACTTTAGCAAAGGAAAACCAGTCTCCTCTTGGCTTATATCGAAATCCTTCGACATTCCAATTAGTGACCGTTGTTTTGTTTTGATCTCTCCCCTGCGCTTCCGCATTCGTCACTTCTGAGCGGCGCATCGATTCGCTACAGGAGGCCTTTGTTCACCCCCCGAGCCATGTGAGACACTTTTTTATGGATGGGCGCTTTTTATTTCACTTCTTTTGGACTGATGCATGCAACACCCACTGAGTGGCATTAAACAGCTTGAAAGATCAAAGACAATTTTTAATATAACTCCGACTGGATTCGTCTGAAAGACAAAAGTCATATACACCTAGGATAACTTGAGGGTGAGTAATTTATGGGCTAATTTTCATTTTTGGGTGAACTAACCCTTTAATGTTTTTCTAAAAAGTCTCTTATGCTCACCAAGGCTGCATATATATAATAAAAATACAGTAAAAACAGTAATATTGTGAAATATTATTCCCATTTTAAATAATTGTTTTCTATTTTAGTATATTTTTAATGTCATTTATTCCTGTGATGGCAAAGCTGTCAGCAGTCATTATTCCAGTCAGTGTCACATGATTCTTCAGAAATTATTTGAATATGCTGATTTTGTGCTCAAAAAACATTTCTTATTATTAATCTTGAAAACAATTGCGCTACTAATATTTTGATGAAAATTGTGTTAATTTTATTTCAGGATACTTGAAAGTATTTATTTGAAATAGAAATATTTTGTAACATTATAAATGTCTTTAATGCCTGATCAATTTAAGGCATACTTGATGAATAAAAGTATTGATTTCTTGAAAAAAAAAAATTCTTACTGCCCACAAACTTTTCAATGTTAGTATAGGTGGAGTGATTCAGTCATACTGAACTATACATTTGACTTGACTAAAACCATTCAAATTAAATGATATGAATTAATTTTTTTAGGCACTGGTCACTTGGTTTAGAACAAAATCCCAGTAGTCCCAGGCCCAAGGACACCCTACTCAGACCAAACCAGGCCACCATAGATTTAGATTTACTTTATACTTTAAAGTAACTTTCATTAACAACATTCAATATTCAATATGTCCGTTGACCACCTGCAATATTTTCAAAGACCCCTAGCCAAGAGCACTGAACAGCATCTATTGGGACCCTGTCATTTCCTCAACACAAATGTCATTTGCTTCAAAAGGTTCTTCAAGCGATGCCATAGAAGAACCATTTTTAGTTCCACAAAGAACCATTCAGTCATAGGTTCTTTAAAGAACCATCTCTTTCTTACCTTTTTATAACCTCAAGAACCTCTTTCCGCCACAAAGAACCTTTTATGAAACAGAAAGGTTCTTCAGATGTTAAAGGTTCTTTATGGAACCATTTAGACAAAAAGGTTCTTCTATGGCATCGTGAAGCACCTTTATTTTTAAGAGTGTACCTCTCCAGCAATTTTACACCGGCAATTCACTGCAACCACCACGAGAAGCTAAGCTACAACCATAATCCTTTAGGAATTTGAATTAAACCTAAATCTGCTGGTTAAACAGTGACTGATCAAACCAGGATTAATAAAACAGGGGAAAACTAAATTAATTTTTAAGTTTACCATAGCACTTCTAATACCAAAATAAAATGGGTCTTTAATTTCATGTGTTTGAGAAGGAATCAAAACTCATAATAGGAGATGACAGAACGAATCAAGGTCTTAAGTGACACTTAAGATTTGCCAATAAACAGACAAGTAGGCATAGATCATCCAAAAATGACAATTCTTATAATCACTGACTTACCCTTATGTTGTTCCAAAACTGTATGACTTTCTTTCCCCGACAGAACACAACTTTTAAAGAATGTTGGGAACCAAACAGTTGTGGTTACCAAAACAAAACAAAAAAAACTATTATCAAAATATCTTCTTTTATGTTCCACAGGTGAAATAAAGCCTTACAGTTTCAAAAGGACATGAGGGTGAGTAAATGATGACAGAATTTTTATTTTTGTGTAAACAATTTTTTTAACTAGAGACACCATTCAAAAGTTAGATGCAACTAAATTTTTCAGAAGTTCCCACAAAATGGCATCCATGATTCAGACAGATACGAGTTCATTCATTATCATGGAGTGACATGAGATTTGATGGTAAAGGCTTTCTCTGTGTCAATGATGTTGTAGACACTTTAATGCTGTCTCTAATATATCACATATGGTCTGGGGATTAAGCGGAAGACAGACAGGAACACACATAAAACAGAGGGCCTGAACACTGGCTGCACTCCACAATGACACTTTTAGGGGGTTGGAACCCTTAATTAAAGCACAGACGTGAAAAGGGGGAGCAGACAGAGAGGAGAGCAGAAGAAAAGCAAATGAGATGGAGTCCTCCAGACTGTCTGGGAAAGAGTGTGGGAGCGTGTTGCCCCTTGTGCATGTGTGCATGTGTTTATGAAGGGATGGGGGGGGGGGATCAAACTGTTACATGCACACTAACACTTTACTTAAAACTCATTGTTTCATACTAATGTCCAATGCTGTTAAGATATTTCAGACAAACACATCACCATACAACATGAATGGATGTAGGGCACTGCATATACACACCAGTTTTCTGTCTGAGAAGCACAAAGAGTAGGGGTGAAAGGTCAAATAAGCACACTAAGATGGATGCTTTCTCATGCTAATTGCAATACCCATGCACCCCCAGTTCTGTCTGATACAGAGTTTTGGGGCTCCCTGATGGCAGTGGGTAACATCATACATGAGCATCCTGGGAAGTGGGTGGTAACTGATGGTATGTGTCAAGGATGGATAAAAAGTGAACTATCATTTAGCCTCGTGGGGAGAGAAACGACGACAGGCCGAGACATTAGAGACTTTGTGAAAAGAGGGATGTCTAGACACGAATGAAAGATATTTGAGGCCATGTTCAGTAAGATCGGATTGTTTCTTTCAAACGAGTCACGCTATCGAATTAAAAAACTGTTGCATGAGCTTACATGCACAGATTTCAAATGTAGAGAAAAATTATTGGATTTATTCTGTTTCATGTACATTAAGGTAAAGCAACATCAATGTCAGAGAATGTGACTTTTTTGAACTGGCAGAACTGGTGGAAGATGGAAAGTTTCTTAAGTTCATGCAGTCTTGGATTTTTAAGAATAATGCATGAAGATGCATCAATAAATAAATAAATAAAAAATAAAGAAGTGAAACACACAATCAGCAAAATAGGCAATGACAAAACTAAATTTCCCAGGAAAGCACCTGATAGATAAGGATGATTTTCACTGTCTGGAGGGAAAACCATTGTTTAACACATTAACACACACACACACGTTTACTTAGCAATCTAAATGGGGACATTACATAGACTTCTATTGTTTTTATATACAGACAGTTATACACTGTTTAACCTAAACCCACCTCTATCCCTAACCCTCACAGAAAACTTTCTGCATTTTTACAATGTCAAAAAAACTTTGTTTACTTTATTTTTATACCAGTTTTACAAACGAGGACATCCCCAAATGGAGGTTTTTGGCGATTTTGCTGACGTTTTGGTACAAATGTGTCCCCAAAATATGGTTAAGTAGGTACACACACACACACAACAGTTTACTTAGCTATCTAAATGGGGGCATTGCATAAACTTCAATTGTTTTTATGTAAATACCTAACCCTAATCCACAAACTCAATTTATCCCTAACAGAAAACTTTCAGAATTTTTGCAATTTTATAAAAACTTTGTGATAAAATAATTACTTTTTTTTTTTACTTCTAGGTACAAATATGTTCCCAAAATATGGTTAAGTAATAGGTGCACACACACATACATACACACAAATACATGCAATTGATGCAACAGGAAATAGACACGGATAAGCAACATATATCAACAGGCCATTTCTCTACTGTGTGTAATTATTTTCAAGTACAGCCAACCTGTAAATGCAGTTACTTGCTAATCATTATCTAATAATGATAGTGGATGTAGAATTTTGCTGACTTGGAGCCAACTTCTTGAAAAAAAAGAAGAAATACATTAGCCTAAACTGTGTGCCAATTAAGCCTTAATAGCTAAGAAACTGTTTGGAAACTCAAACCTCACACTTCCCAAATTCTCTGACTTTTTAATCACCCCTTTGTCATTTTCTAAACTAAAACTCACACACATATATAATTCTAATCACGAGTTTAATTACAGCTGCTAAAGGCCTAGTTGTGTTACAGTATACACAGCTTCACGATCAATGTATTAGCGGTTTAAGACGCTGTCATTGACGTGACAAACCCTGAAATTGTAATGAAGCGAATCCTCGCGCAGCCGCAGGGTGTGTCTGGGAAACCACAAAGCACTACTGGTTTCTTTTCTGTAGTAACCGTGATAGCGACTCGCGGGGATGAAAGGGTTAATACCTTGGCGGACAACAACTTTTAGCAGTGACACATAAAAGTGAGTAATCAGATCAGACAGAGACACTAATCGATGTGCCTCCATCACTGTATAGTGACCTCAAAAGTTAATACTGCCCTATAGACTGTGGTCTTGGGAAACGGAAATGATATAGGCTATAAATATTATACAATACAATTAGATTGATAAATAAATAATTGTGTGAAGGCAAGTCCAACACTGACCGTTTACATGCACGGTTAGACTGCATCAGCCCCCTCAGTGTAGTATACTTTGTCTATTTATAGGCTATTCAATTCTGTTTTGGTGCATCATTAAGTCGATGTTTATTTGTTTCATATTAAAAATACAGAGCAAATAATAATAATTTATATTTAAGGAAGGAGGGAAATGTCAATAATTAGAAAATAAAATTTAATAATTAAAAAAAATCGTCGGTTCTGTTTTAAACAAATGTTCATTAAGTCTAACTTAATTATTGAATTATTTTATATTACGTAAAAGGAAAACGCTGTTGCTCTTTAAACGCTAATGGTGAATAACCCAACTATACCGCTTCATTTTTTTCAGAAAAACAACATTTTTCATTCTTCTGATATTAGACATAATTGCATGGCCATACAGTTCGTGGTGTGGAACTTAATCATGTCTGTGCTAGAGGCAGGCGCCCTCATTAGTGCGCGCGCATCTTAATTTTCCTTCACCGAGGTATTATGTGACGTCAGCCTCAATTAACACCACACAGGGTCAACGGGATTAAAACACAGGCTACCGGTTCTCACAGTTTCCCTCGCATCAAAGTAAAGCGCCTTTTGTTTACTGCGCCTCTTCGGCTGGACTGTGTGCGTTCTATACACTGCAGGACCCAATTAAAAACCGGAAAATAGTAAATGAAGGCAATGAGATCATTCACGGACCCACTGATATTCGTTCCAACCAATCAGAGTGAGCCAAATAAACCCAGTGATTTTCTAAACGCAAATACGGTTTGTGATTGGGAGGGGGATGCAGACTCATTTCCGAGTGACTGAAACCTAAATATCCATTTAAAGGCATATTTTCGTTATAATATTCGCTGCAGTTGGATGGTTTAAAGCCAAATAGGCTAAATTATTATTTGTGAGGGTTTTACGTCCGTTCATTTAGGCTACTTTAGCTGTGGTGATAGAAATGTAGGCTACAAAAGATTTTATAGCATGATAACAAATATAGGCTATAGCAAATAACAAATATGATCAGCAAGCATAAACAGCAATAGTATATTTGTTAAGATGTATCAAATACAGCCTATAAACAATTTATGTCTTATTATTTTCGTTTGAATGCAACCTGTAACCAACTGGCGACTACCCATCTCTGTAGCCTATCAGTAGCGATCTATTTAGCTTTTTAAATTAAGAGAAATAAACCAAGTTGTCTCATTTTTTAAATACATGCAGAATCTACAGAGCCTCACACATCATTTCTAATAAATCATGTTAGATTTCATTTTTCGAATTCATCAGAAGGCAAATATTTTATTGCTATGAAAATGTCAGCATTTTGGATTTCTTTTTCAATTGTTGTTGCGTCAAGAAAATAGAAAAATAGCCTAAAAGCTAGCCTACATAAAAGCAAAACACGTTCACTTGCCAGTTATCTTTATGATGCCAGTTAAATTTAAATTTATAACCTAAATCGTGCATATGATTTGATAAAATAGCTAAATCGTTTTAATTTCACGTTAATTTTACACAAATAGGCTAAAACATCCAAAACGTGAGAAATAGAAACTGCAAAATGCAGGCAAATGCAGACTAATAAATGAGGCAAATAGAAGTAAACATACTGTATAAATAAGATGTGGTCCAAACAGAACATGAACGTTTTTACAATCTGATGATAACTTAACAACTTTTTTTTATTCTCGAGTTATTTAGAAAACCGCGTATGTAGCCTAGTATCATAGAAAAGAACTACGAATGTGGATCTTTAGAAATTAAAAAGTCTATGGTGCTGCAAAGTAGCATAGCCTATAGTTTTAGAGCTATATAGCGTCAAAGGCCTGGAGCGGAACGAGGTATAGGCTATAGCAGGGTTCCTCAAATCTTGCCCTGGAGGGCCAATGCGCTGCAGAGTTTAGCTCCAACCCTGATCAAACTCACCTAGCTGTGATTTTCTAATGATCCTGAAGACACTGATCAGCGTGCTCTGGCGTGTTTGATTAGGGTTAGAGCTAAACTCTGCAGGAAAGTGGATCTTGTGGGCCAAATTTGAGGATCCCTGGGCTATAGTGAAGCATGAGTAGCAAAAGCTGTATTTCACAGCAAGAGGAACATTTGCCAGGGAAGTGAGGATCGCTAGATGATCCACAACGCTTGAGCGTGGGCTCGCCTCGCCTCGCCTCGCCTGGCCTATACACTTTTTCCGGGTTTCATGTCAACCGAAGGTTGGCTAATGAGAGACGACAAGCGACTGACAAAGGGACGAAAGTAATTGGCATGGAGTTGTGGGAAACCATAAACAAACAACTGCCAATGGCATTTAGTTTTTCTCATCCCTTGTACTAGTGAAAAGAATCAGAAGCAGAGCTGTTCACTGGTAGCTGGGAGCGGAGAGCTCACAAGAGGCCCAAATAACAAGTTTAGGGATTATATACAGCGTGCCACTGGCATAACACATCCCAGGATCATGAAGACTCACCATTAAATATTTACTGTATCCGACTGATCATAGAGAAAACTCATCATTTTCCCATCACAACTCCCGTTCGTCAAAAATACAGTAGTAGCCTACCTTATTCGACAGACGCCATTTTACATTTTTCGCCAATTAACGTTAAAACAAAACAAATCCTGGTGGTGAAAACGTATATAACATAAATAAATATTATACAATATTAAATATATTTTATATATAAAATATTTTAATAAATAAAATAAAAATCAATTTTCAAACATTTTGACATTCATTAGCCTACTGATGATGAAAACTGATTTAAAAATCTGAAAACTCGATAAAAATGAATAGCTTAGATGAAAACAAGACATTTTTACCGTGTGTGTCAGGCAGAAAGAAAGATAGAAAGGCTTCATAAACTATTCTGAGAAAAACAAAGAAACAAAAAATTTGGATTATTTATTTTTAATTACATGGCAAGCAGAGGGGATGCATTTTAATGAAAATAAAAACCTTAATCTGAAATGTTGGTCCATTAAAACATGTCTTTTCACTGTGAAAAGCATCAATAAAATTTTTTGTATTTTGGGTTAAAAAAGTTTTTCTGTAGCATACAAAGATTTATTGTTTGTGATCATTATCAAATTATGGTGATGTTAGTTTGAGCAGGGAAATTCATTATATACCATAGCTGATTCACATGAATAGCTTTAGGGCAGTGATGAATGAACTGATGTATGAATGTTGGTTTAACCTCACAGTGGGATGGACATATCCTTAATCAGTCATAAGGTGGATGTGAAACATAAGGAGGGGTCCCTGGGGTAAGCCCTCGGGGCATATCCCTCCGTAAACACGCCCTCTATCCTTGTGACCTTGCCAAACAGGGTCAAGCCTCCAATTAGCCGGGGGTCAGAGGTCAGGGTCCTCTCCTCTAACATTTGGCTCTATAGGCTGATGGCCTGCTCTTCAACAACAGGTCAGTGTCAGCCATGCAATGTTATGTAAGCAGCCCATTTTAGAAATATAAATTCTTATGTAAAACTGTTTAGGTTCAGTTGGTCCAGTGACTTACAGGCATAAGGAACTTTATTTTTTCAGTATTTTCTGGATTTATTAGCTTGTTGAATATTTTTGTTTTTCAGTATATGATTATTGTTGATAGAGTTTAAAAATATGATCCAGAGTTGCCATTATGCCAGTTTGTGTAACTCAGCATAGCTTGTTTCATTAAATTATAATAAAAGACCAGCTGGATTTCCCACAATTCTTGTATGTGCTGAGCAAGCGAAAGTCAGGGACAAATAGATTTAGACAACAAACTAGCTTGATTCATGTTAAAAGAAAGCATTTTAATCTATGTGCACATGTAATGGCTTTATCAAAGGCAGAAATAGTTCAAAAGGACTGTAAATGTAATTCAGTTGAATTAATCTTGAATCCCAAATCTTTTTTTAACTGCCCATTTGTGTTTTTCATGTAATCGTGAATGCTTGCTTTGGGATTGACGAAGGCACATAAACTGCTCCCCACCATGGTGTCGCAAACGACATCTTTTGCAATATATATCCTAGCGATTTGGGGTTTGGAAGGAAAATGTTAAAAGGGCACAATTGAGCCAGTCATGCATGTTCTGTGTATTCACTCTGTGTGGGCGTAATTCTCCAGAACACTTTTCCTTTGATTTCTTTCCGTTTTCACAGTGTCTCTCAAATGCCAATAATAGACTTGTCCATCAGCCTCTCCCTCCCTTGGAGTTAATTGGAGCCGCAGAGAATCACACCAAGCTCTGAAGTTTGATTCATCATTGGATCACTAGATTATTAGATTAATCCTCCCCAAGATTAATGCCCCACCTGGACCCCCTCTATACCCCCTGCCAGGCTGTCCTACCCCTTCAATGCCCCTAACGGCCCCTGGGCTCTTTGATAAGGCTGGCCTGTACCTTTTCAAATAAAGATTTTCACTGGGATGTGTGTGTGTGTGTGTGTGCTCATGGCCAACCACCAGGGTTGTTTGCTTACAGGAGACTTTTGCAGAAATGCGTCCTGAAAATAAGGAGCTAAAAACTCTGAGATTCTTTTTTTTTTTTTTTACAATAGCAACATGCACGTTTTGTTTTAGTTTAAAAGAAACGGCCATGGATTTAAAAGACCACATACAAGTATCCTTGTTGCAGTCCAGCAATGCTGTTTTTCAATTTTAATCATTTAAAAATGTTTTTAATAGCATTTTTATCAGCAGTTTGCAATGTTCCTAGTTACAAATCTCCTTTCATAAATTATTATTTTGCCTTAAAATCATGCTTATACCTGCTGTAGTATATTTCACAATAATCAATATTTGAATTGTCCAATAAAATGTGCTTAATAGAATTCTGCTCGATTTTTGTTTTGTTTTTAACACTAAATGCTTGAATGCACTAGTGCTTGAATGGTACAATAAATTTTGCCTGACAGAACTGTTTTTTATATTTTAAAAATAGCACTAAATATTAATATTAGTTCTTAAATGGCCAGACAAAATTTGCCTGACAATTTATTTGTATTTTTTAAATAACACAAACATTAACACTAGTGCTTGCATGTTCAAATACAATACGACTGAGAATTTTTTTATATATATAAAAAAAAAATACTAAAATTTAACACTGGTCTTTAATTTTGCCTGATAGAAATATTTTTATAGTTAGTACTAAATTTAGCGGCAGCAATATTCCGATCTCACTTTCACGTCTAGTTCCAGACTGACTGACACAAACCCAGTATCTGATGCTCCTGTCAGGACTAGCGAGTTGCACATCCCTTCACAGCAGAGAACAGTGTGGCACAAAGAGTCAGGCTAATGAGGCTTGAGTGGCACTGGCATATACAAAACACTTGGCATCTCTTGGCAAGCATATCCTTCTATCTCTCTGCTTGCCCTCTCAGCTCTCACTCTCTCTTTCTCTCATCATCGCCTTTGCTGGCTCTTTCCGCCAGGCCCATGGTTTCCTGGCAGCGATGCCCGTCTCTGTATGCCATCCTGGGAGGCGTCATATCCCCTCCAGAGAGCTGGCCCCTGCTGCTGATAGAGCCTTTCAGTCCAGAGAATGGGGGCATTGTGAGGAATTGTGGGTCATGGCCGGAGTAGGCGGCAGTTTGCTCATATACAGGCCCCTCACACACTCACACAGGGCGCTTAGAACTGAGAGCCAAAGATAGACATCCAACCTCTCAGCTTTAAAAATGCCTCCTCAGGAAGTAGCTGTGTGAGAAAGTGTGTGTGAGAGAGGTGCATGGCAACACTGGAAGTATGCTTGCAAGTGTTTGTGTGTGTGTTTCCCTTTGACCGCTTAAAAGCTAAAAAGAAACAATTTCACGGCATTGTGGAATGGCGTGTTTGTGTGTGTGATTTGGTGCTTGCAAACATGCGCTCATTGCCTTCATGTCTGTTGGAGAAAGAATTTTTGATTGTGCAGTATTGTTGGAGGTGTGTTTCTTCGAAGGAGTGAAGGAGTGAAGGAGTTTTTTGTCTGGATCTATTCATTTATTAAAATATGTTAATTTTAAATATAATTTTAATAGATGTAAGAAAATGCAATTCATACATATAATGACTTGAATTCACCTTTTCTAATACACCTTTTCTATGATTTTCTGATGTAAAATCCAGGCTGTAAAATGTCATGTGGTGTGACACCCAAAAAAGTTATGATATTTATGAATGATTAATTTATTATATGTAACAAAATAAATTTTTACTTGAACATATGTATAACTTACTACTTGCATGCATACATAGGTTTGTACTATATTTAAATCAGAGACCAAGGCATGTATCTGTAGATAGTGTTTAGTATAGCAACTAAACATCGGTGAAGCTCAGTCAGGTACTGTAGACAACCAAGCCCCAGCTCCGTCTCAAAGCTCACTCAGCTCCACCTAGTGGCTTGAATAGGCCACATAATCATTCAGCTATTCACTGAATTTCACACTAGCATCCTAGGTATACCTCTTACACAGTCTCTCAATGCATAGTGCTCATTTCCCCACCGCTGGCAGCCGGAGTGGCCAGAGGTGTGTTGGCACATGATGTATCCTTCCACAAGCATAGGAGGAGGAAAATAGTAGGCTAGCAGTGTTTTTTTTCCTCGGCTCTGCTCATGCAGCCCATCCACGGACACCCTGCCTCATTAATATGCAGCCACCGGACTCCTTTCTCTCAATGTGCTGCAATAAGACAAAAGAGCATTGTGGAGACACCTCCTGTTTTAATTATGACGAGAAGGTGCGGAGGGGGTGTGAATCGGGGTGTGTGTGAGAGAGAAAAGCATTAATTTGTGTGCAAACGTGTGATTTGCTGGAGTGCAAGTCATTCGTTGTGACATTTTGTGTGTAAAGTGTGTATATTTGTGTTTTTGTATGGGGTTTTAAAGGTAGTGTAGGCTATTTCTCTCTCTCTCTCTCTCTCTCTCTCTCTCTCTGTGTGTGTGTGTGTGTGTGTGTGTGGTGCAGCTGCAAGTCTGTTGTGGCTTGTTGCCATCATGCAAATTGGCATCTGATAAAACAGCATTGACTGAATTTGCTTAAGGGATGTAGAGGGAAGGAGTAAATAGGAGAGAATTAGTTCTTGTTGCAAAACCCATACAACCACACAGCATTTCTCACTCTCTCTCTCTCTCTCTCTCTCTCTCTCTTTGTCTTTTTCCCTCCATACCCAATGAATCATCCCCAAATGAATAAAACAAAATCTTCTTTGAACCTGAAATAGCTTTTCCTTTCTTTCTCTTTTTATTTCTTGGGAAAATATGTGTGTTTGATGACTGACACTAAACTTTGATAATCTAACATTCCATGAGCTCTTGATAGACCCACACCGTGGTTAGAGAATGATATTTCTATTTACATTTCTATTTCTATTTTTCTGTTTATATTTATTAGGTTGCCTGTGACTGAGAAGTGTATATTGGCACAATGTTGATGATAACTGTTTTATTAGTAGTATTTGTTCTATTATATGTCAGCTGATACTGGACATTTAATAAGTTCAGACTTGTTTCTGTTTGTGATTTAAATCACCATCTAGCACAAATTTAAAATGGTTGTTATTTAAAATATTAAGTGTAATAGCCAAGAGTGTAGTGTTGTATGTATATATGAATATTTTTAATATATAATATTTATAATAATAAAAATATTTTTAAATTATATATATATATATATATATATATATACATCAATAGTGGTGCATCCCTAGTTTCATTAATTTGATAAAGGGATATTTTGCATTTTTGAGTGTGTAAAGGGTATTTAAAAGAGTAAAATCAACAAGTAAATGATCATCAAAATTTGGAGTCCACTGTAAACAACTGTAATGTGTACAAATCTTTGAAATAAAATTTCTGCTTTGATAGTAACCCACTCCATCAGTTGAGCCAGATAGAGCCCCTCCACTGTCACGTCCTCATTCAACAGCACCAACTCAATTAAGACTCAATGATGGCTTCACCCCACTTGACCCATACTGACCTCTGACCTCAAGGTTCACACCTCCCACAATGTCAAGCATGCGTGTGGATGTGCTTGGCCAAGGAGGGGGGATCGCGAGGGGGTCGCTAAAGGGCTTTTGTCCCCTCTGTGTCCGGCCACCCTCTCTCGCTAAAGTATGCTGTCAGTGCTTTTGTTATATTCCTTTGAATGTAATGGGCCCCAAGGGAGGGCTTGTGAAAGCAAAAATCCCTTAATCACCACACAGATATGAGTTTAAAGTCAGTTTTGTGGGATTGAAGATATCCAGCTAGTTTTTTTTATTTTTATGTATTTATAATTTTTTCATCTGAGTTGTGAAGATGTTTTGACGCCGTTTTGGCTTTTAATGATCAAAATCACCGTTGGTCACCTGTCAAGTTGGTATTTTATTTCTCATGACTTGTTCATTTTGTTCTTGCTGTGCTCTCCACTTAATGAATCTCTTGAACTTTGCTGCCCTTGGCGGAAGCAGGTGTGAGCTCCACTGTTACGATATTAGTCTGATTCTCTTGTGCTCTGTTCCATTCAGATCCAAACACCTTTACTAGCCAAAGTGAAGTATATGGGAAACTCACATAAGCACCAATTTCTACTGACAGGAGACTTCCTGACCACGACGGGCTTTGTTAATGCTCATAGGGTGAGATTTTAGCACTTTTATTGTTCTTATATATTGTAAACTATACAATCAAATAGAATCACTCAAAAGTTAAGAATAAAACTTTTCAAAATTAAAAAAAAAGTCAAAATGACATGTTACACTGGTAAAACTAATTTTAAGGGATGCATTCTTACATTCTTAACCCTTTTGCTGTGATGAAAATCCTTGAACTATTTTGGTGTTTTTAAATATTGCTTGTAAACCTCCCATTATGCCAGGGGTGGCGAACGTCGGTCCTGGAGAGCCGCAGCCCAGCAGAGTTTTGCTTCAACCCTAATCAAACACACCTGAACAAGCTAATCAAGGTCTGAAGGGTTACAAGAACGCTACAGGCAGGTGAGTTTTAATTAGGGTTGGAGCTGTACTCTGCAGGGCTGCGGCTCTTCAGGACCGGAGTTCGCCACTGCTGCATTATGCTATATTGTTACCAAATATTGGATTTGATCTTTTTATCAACTTGTTTTCATTTTATTAGCACAGGTTTTGTATTTCTTTGGATTGATCTGAGCTTGAGCGAAAAGCGTTATTTGTGGATAATTTTGGCAATGTTCACCAAAAACTGAGGTGCATAAGCTCAGATCAGCGAGGCCAACGATCAATCAGTTCAAAAAAGAAATACAAAAACCGTGCTAATTGAAAGAAAACAACTTGATAAAAACACTGAATTCAATATTTTATTATAATAAAGCACAACAAGAAATTTAGAAGGATTTTTTGTAGGCTGGTCATTACTATGTAACAAGGTGGGCAGACATTTCCCAAAAACACAAAAATTATATTTTGGGGGAACTTGATAAATCCTATGTGAGCAAAGTCAGTCAGTTTTAATCCAATGCCATAACATTAATTAGCATTTTTAGAAAAAATAAATCTGGGTCAAAATGACTGGAACACAACATGAGGATTAAAAAGGTAATTTTTTTGGCATCTGAGTTTCCATGAAGAACCTTTATCATCAATGTAACCATGTAACCTTTCCATTGTGCAAAAGGCTCTTTATAGTGGAAAAAGGAAACACTGTTCACTGAAAGGTCAGGAATTCAAAAATGGTTATTCTATGGCATCACTGCAAAAAATAAACAAACAAACAAAAAACACATTTGGAACCTAAATAATTATAGCTCCTTTAGATAACATAGAATAGAATAGAATAGAATAGAATAGAATACAGTGCACCTTGGGACATACTGACACATCCTCAATTAGCCAAAGTTCTGCTGTCTTCATATTTCAAATAAATATATGCAAGGTAGTGTCATTGTATTTGTAATCCACTCTCTCTATTTTTCTCGTTGTGCTGTTTGTGTGAGCACTGATCAGAGGGAGGCCTGCAGTTGAAAGGGTCCATGGCCCCTGAGCACAGCCTGCCTGTAATCCTGTTAATGTGAGCTAAAGAGAGGCACTCTCCCCATACAGACAGGCTTTCAGAGAGCACACAGGACTTTTCCCTCAGCACACACTCCCACTGACCCACTTAGAGTCCTTCTTATGGGGGGAAAATGGATATACATTTGGAACCTAAATAATTATAGCTCCTTTAGATAACATAGAATAGAATAGAATAGAATAGAATAGAATAGAATACAGTGCACCTTGTACCTGGACATACTGACACATCCTCAATTAGCCAAAGTTCTGCTGTCTTCATATTTCAAATAAATATATGCAAGGTAGTGTCATTGTATTTGTAATCCACTCTCTCTATTTTTCTCGTTGTGCTGTTTGTGTGAGCACTGATCAGAGGGAGGCCTGCAGTTGAAAGGGTCCATGGCCCCTGAGCACAGCCTGCCTGTAATCCTGTTAATGTGAGCTAAAGAGAGGCACTCTCCCCATACAGACAGGCTTTCAGAGAGCACACAGGACTTTTCCCTCAGCACACACTCCCACTGACCCACTTAGAGTCCTTCTTATGGGGGGAAAATGGATAAACATCAGAGGAATTGGTCATTCCTGATTCAGGTCTATTACTAAAAGGTAAATGCCAAATGGGGGGGAACCAATTCCTAATAATCTAGAAAAATGTTCTTGAGGTCATTTAGATTTTATGTAACTATAATGCATTGCTCTCAGAACACTGCAGGGAGGTAAGAACCTAATAAGAACATATATGGAATGTTATGGTTATTTTAAGGTTTTATAAACAAGAATTTTAAAAAATCCATAAACTAAAATTAGTGTGCTAAAATGATCTTGATTGGCTCTAGGTTTAAAAAAACAAACAAAAAAACAACAGAATTTTTGGACTACAACACAACAGTTGGTCAAAGTCTATCACGTGAACTTCAATCGCCAGCGCAATTTCTTTATGAAACCCTTAAAGCTCCATTTCAAACAAAACACACAAACATATCAAGTATGTAAATACCCTATTACGTGCAGTTAGTATTCTTCATTTTTGCTGATTATAAAGCGCAATTAAGCACTTCAGCATTAGCGCCTATTCACATCCCAGCTGTCCACCTGTCTGAGGCCTGGGAAAAGACCTTGGCGCTGGTTCACGCCGCGGCGCTGTCTCTGTAAAACACTCACTGCACGAATGAAAAGGGGCGTAGAGCTGCTCCTCGCACAGCCCGCGAGCTCCAGGCGCTCCTAATAACGTGCTATCAAAATAAGACCCCCACTTTCTCTTCTCCGTTTGATCCTAGAAAGTGAAACTGTGCTAATAACGCGACGGAGACCATCTGGACTCTTCGTTAACCCTTTCCCCAGTGATTGTTGGCGCCATTAAGTATCCTTGAATTAAACGGCGCCTTCACTAGGAATCAGCGAGATTCGTTGTTTATTGTCGAGCTGAATAAACTGTAGAATTCACGCCCGCGTGACTGACAAAATCACTTAGCATGCGTTCTGAAAAAAGAAGAGGAAAAAAACACATTCCCATTTCCAAAAATAAACAGTGCATTTCTCTCAAACACCTTCAAAGGATTAATGAAATAACAATGACTTTCCAGCAATATAAATCCAAACAATTTATTTAAATGTCACTCCATACAAATGCAGGTTATGCCGGGTAGAAATAATCCTTGTAAAGAATTTTTTTCTTCTTTAAACCAGATAAACATGTAACTATAACATTTAAAATCTTAAATCAATCCAAATATTTTTCCCTCCAATTTTAGTAGTCATTAAAACATGTTCATCAATGTCCCAGTATGTATTTAATCTGTGAAACAAATAATCCATATAAAAATCTCAGATAGAATGTGTGCTCATAGGAAACGTTTTCGAAAACCTGTAAATCACAGAGAGTTTTATGTTGTAGACATTCAATTCCAACTGTTCAGGATTCACAAATTTCATATTCAATTTTAGGGAAATAAAAAAATATACCAAGTGAATACAAAATATTTTTCCATACATCCCACAACAGATTCCCATTGTTCTTGCAAAAATATTCAAAATAAAGAGAAAGCATAAACCAGTATTTTGCAGTTAAATTACAAATATTTCTAGAAGCTAATCATGAGAATAATCTTGTCTTCTGTCACGGCGCTGTTGAACCATTGACAGCTCTGCGTCACCATCTAGTGGTGTTATAAGGAATCACAGGTTGGTTGACTCAGTTGTACATTCTCAATATTCCTCAGGTAAACTGGGCTAATAATTGTATATAATAACATATAATAATATTAACATTAATGGAACAAAGTTTACCATTTTATTTTAAGAGTGTAAGTAAAATAAATGGCACCTGCAGCGAACTTCACAGGTGACAGGTCTTGTGCAGGTTTATGTAGTAATGAAGAAATGCAAACAGGTGAATGCAGGTAATTTAGCTGTTGAGTTTTTCCATTTCGTTTGGTGTGGCCACTTCGTTAAGCTCATGACCTTCCTCCTCCCCTGGTACCTGAAACACATTCACATTTCCTAATAGCACATGACTAGACTGAGTGTATGAATCCCATGATTCATTACTGCACATTAGGCAATAATGCCTAATAATTACACTGTCAAAGACAGTCAAGGAATCTTTGGCTGAAACAGGCTTATGGAATTCAGCATAAACTCTAAATGCAATAAAAATGATATTGAAAAGTCTTTACCTCCCAGTAGAGTCCATCCTCAAAGCAGTGAGTATCTGGAGGAGCACCGTAGATGGGCAGCTTCAGAATGAACCCTGAGAAAAACACGACGCATGAACAATCTAGAGTTGTCATGATGATCAAATTTTGGTTGATGATTAATTGTAACTGTAATATAAGAATTCAAGTTGGAGTTATACAATAAAAATGTATGATTTTCTTTAAAGCTTTGTAAACAATCACTGAGCATTACCCTTACGAAAATTAACCATGGTTTTTTTGGCGTATTGATTACCATTTGTATAACCACAGTTTTATTACAAATACCATGGTTAAACTATGGTTAGTGTAGTTCATTTTTGGTTACCATGGTTTAACTATAGTAAGCATGGTTTTTTGGTTTTATTTGTAGAAAAAACATGGTTAATTTTTGTAATTGTAGGGGTGTAACGGTACACAGAAGTCACGGTTCAGTACATACCTCGGTTTAGGGGTCACGGTTTGATATGAGTTTGGTACAACAGGAAATGTATTTTTTCATTTATTTTGAACAGACAGTAGTGCTACATTTATGTAGCATGAGCAGTTTATTTTTTATTTGAATTAGATTGTTTAATTTCAAGATTTAAAGCAAAAACAGAATGGTCTAACTCCAACTTTGTGAAATTATGCTACATCAGACAACTGCACAAAACAAAAACAGCAGACTGACTGAATGAAAATGCACATTTATTCTCTGACAGCAGGTGGGCTTATGGAACAGCAGCGATATACTGTTTCCTTGGTTACCGCTGTAAACAAAGCAGCTGCACTTATAAACACCAATTTAAAGGGGTCATATGATGCGATTTCAATTTTTCCTTTCTCTTTGGAGTGTTACAAGCTCTTGGTGCATAAAGAAGATCTGTAAAGTTGCAAAGACTAAAGTCTCAAATCCAAAGAGATCAACCACGCCTACCTAAAACGGCTCATTCTAACACGCCCCCACATGTCTACGTCACGATGTGGGAAGATTTGCATAACGCCACCCAAATGTTCACGCAAAGAAAGAAGGCGTAACTTTTATTCTCGCTATAGTATTGTTGTTTCCACCGCCATGTTATGAAGGTGCTGTGTGTTTCGTTGTGAAAGCGAAACTACTTTGTTTGGTCTTCCAAAAGAGGACAATATCCGCTTTGTCATGCCTAGAGCTGATCCGCGCTGTTCGCTGAGGAAATACATCAACTTCGCGCTGTGGATCGCCGGATTGGCTTTTACTGTGGACGAAGCGGAGTCCAGCCCTGGGACGTCACATGTGGTTACCGCAAGCCCGCCGGCCACTCCTTCGTCGAATCCGCCGGCCGCGCCGTTCTCAAGCTCGCCGGCTGTTCCTCACTCTAGCCCGCCGTGTGTGACGCTGTGTGTTTCGTTGTGAAAGCTTTGTAAAATGAGCTTTGACCGATGAGCTTTGTAAAAATCGAAAGGCGGGGCATAGAGGAAAAACAATAATGTACAGAATGTGGAAAATAATGTGTTTTTTGAAACTTAAACCACATAAACACATTTTATTACACCAAATATACCAAATAATGTTCTTTTTAGCAACATCATATGACCCCTTTAATGTCCATATACTATGGGGCTGTTGAATGATTGAATCTGATTGGCTGATGAACGTTCGAAGGTGTGCAAAAAGTAGTTTCAGGCAGGTCTTGACCACATGCCCTTATCACTTCGCCAACTGATTTCAGTTATTTCAAAGGTCCTTACAGCCTACAACAGCAAAAGAACTAAAACCCACAAAAACACTGACCAAGCAAATAAATATAGTAAACAACTAGATAAAAACGCCAAATTATATTTATGTTTTTATTATGTACAGAAAGCATTCTCTTTCTCCCACTCTCTCCCATACAAACCCACACATATACAGTACTGACACGCAAAAACACATGCACAGAAACGTGTTCAGTAAAATAGTTCAGCAACTTAAAAGCTACCTGTCCTTTCTTACTAGTGAGGTAATATGGTGCTGTTATTGAAGCAGATGAACTGTTACAATTTAGCTATTAGTAGAGACGCTGCTGTCGAACACTGTTGAGAGACGCACAGACTCAGGTAATTCACACACACTTAGGCCCAATCCCAATTCTATTTTATACCCCTACCCCTACCCCTCCAACCAAAAGAGAATTGAGACACCCCTTCACGTGAACGCGCGAAACGGAGGGGTAGAGGAAATGGAAAGGGTAAGGGCTAAGGGGTAGAATTGGGATTGGGCTTTAATCTCTCCACACAAATTACATTTTGGTAAATGATTGCAACACAGTTTGTGTGCAGTTCCAGAATAGAGATCAGCCAAAATAAAACTAAAAAAACAAATGTTTCCGATTTATGGCTGGTCGACCAGTTTATCTCTAGAACCTGAAACTTTCCCACACTGATTTAAAACAAGCAGGTGGTTCTTGGAGCCCTTGCGTGCCATTTGAACTCGCCGTTCTTGGGTGCTTCTCATTTCTTATTTGTGCATCCTAGTTTCCTTTCCTCACTTCCTTTCCTTTCTGTGTACCCTCGTTCATGACTCTTAAGGAAGCGTCCTCGCTTCTTGTTCCTCGCGTCCTCACGGTCCAATTAGAGAATTGAGATGCCCTTCAAGATAGCTGAGTTAGATCAGTTTTCGGGTCACATGCTGGAGGACGGAGAAGCGAGGAAACGAGGAAGCATCAATTTCAGTATTGAGAAACACCCCTTGTTATGGGTTAATGCGTAGATCGTCTCTTCTTCTGCTCTTTCCTGTTGTGACAGTTAGTGTTGCATTACTGTGCACACCCCCTTTTGGATTGATCGGCTATGACTGACTGTATTCGTTGTCTGACCGCATGACTCGAACCGTGACGTCCGTACCGTGATGGTTCAGGACGAGTACATGTACCGTTTCACCCCTAATATGCAGAGACTGAATGTCATTTATTACAAAATATTTATATTTTCTGTTTTTGCTACTCAGTGTTTTTAGTATATGTTTAGTCTGTGTTCCATACAGTGATTATTATTGTTGTTGTCGTTGTTGTTGTGAATATTACAATATTATTATGCAATAATAATATATGTCTGTACTAAGTTGATGATGAAATGAAAATATTTGCCATTTTGCAATTAATAAAACATTAAGCTCTATGCATTTTGCCTTGTTTATGTTTTCAGTGTGTGGCGCAAATGTGTGTTTCGTAACTTTTGCATATTTACTTCAAATTCTCTCATTTGAATGGCACAGTATGATAACAGTGGTAAACTTAAAATAGTTCAGATCAGATCAAACGATTGGCCTAGTGGAAGCATGCACTCACTGAACTTTCCAACTGTACACCCACCTGTAACTAGACCACCAAACAGAGCCATTCCTAGTGTGACAGCCAGGGAAATAGCCTGAAATCCACCCCTAGATTGAGGGTTCCATTTCCCAGTTTCAGCATCAGCGAAAACTCTTTGCAATCTGTGTAAGATGGGAAACAGAGGCACATATGTGACAGTTCTCACACAGAATTAGTTCTGCAATATTTTTAGCCATAACACACAAGTATGCAAAACAAAGCAAAAATATTAACCTTATTAAATAACAATAATTAACATATTAAATATGAATACAATTATAACCATCATAAAAATAATAAAGTGTAAACTGCATATTGTTCCTAAGCAATTAAAATAAAGACAATGTTGTGTGACAGATGTATTCATGGACTAAATCAATAACAAATAATCACAAATAATTAATTATGCAAATAATTACATATATATTAACTACTGACTTACCCATGTCCATATACACCTGGAGATGCCAGGGCAGAGGTGACGGCACCCACCACAGCTCCCAGAACCCCTGGCATTCCATGCAGGTTATGAATGCCACAAGTGTCTTGGATCTTCAGTTTTGATTCCAAAACGGGCTAAAACAGCAACAAGCGTGATACGGAGGCTTCTTGTGGATGTTCATAGTTATGTGTCAAAGAAGTGTGTGCTACTAACCGTGAGGTATTTGTATCCCAGTACTGAAATAGTTCCAGCTAGGAATCCCACAATCATAGAGCCAAACGGAGTCAGCATCATCTCTCCAGCTGTTCCCACAGCAACACCACCAGCCAGTGCGGCATTCTGAATGTGCACCTGAAAAAGACAGAGGCTTGTATGAGGGTTTGTAATGTTGAAGTTTGTAACATAATATCAAAGATGGCCACAAAGGGATACTCACCATGTCCAATTTGCCTTCTGGGTTGACTAGGGCAGAGAAAGCGAATGTAGCCAGTGTGCAGGCGGCCAGAGAGTAGTAAGTGTTCAGGGCGGTTCTGTGCTGGGGGTCCCCGTAATTTGTAATGGCTGAGTTGAAACTGGGCCAGAACATCCACAGATAGATGGTACCTGAGCAGAACCAAAGTTTTAGAGGATCAAAGACTTTTAGATGACTACAGGCTAGAACATTTTTAGGTATGTAAGTTATTCAAGTGACTCACCGATCATAGCAAAGAGATCAGAGTGGTAGACAGACGAGTTTCTGTGTTTGCTCTTATCAAGGTTTGGCCTGTACAGGACACGGGTCACCATTAGGCCGAAGTATGCACCAAATGTATGAATGGTCATGGATCCTCCAGCATCATTGGCCTATAGATACCATTGGCATTTAAATTTTTACTGTTATGATAACACTCATAAATGTTTGAATACAAATATGTAAATAGTTTTTGAACTCTTTCTGCAAACTTCAGCTTATTTGTATTAGTTTCCTCTGTGGATATTTAAAGGGGTCATGAATTGAGAAATCAACTTGAGCTTTTGATATATAAGAGGCCATCGTACTAAAATAATATCCTGTAAGTTTCAGAACTGAAAACGTCCTTGTTACTGAAATAAAAGCTTTTATTGACACCAGGCCCAGCGAATGCCAGATCCTGGAATGTGTCTACCTATGACGTTATAGATAGGTTAAACACCGCCTCCACAGAAGAATATCAACGCCTAATTATGTAGCCCCACCCACTGATTAGCACATGACATAGTAGGGAAATAATGTTAGTGGTGCTAAACCAGATCAAGCAATAAACATGCCATTGAAGATCGCAAAATATTGTGCAGTGCCTGGTTGTGGAAGAACACAGTCGCTGCATAACCTTCCTTCGGATTCAAATATTAGGAATGTGTGGCTGAACTTTATTTTTAATGAAGTTTCAGCTCACGTGAGTAAAACATTGAGCTTTTGTTCGCTTCATTTCACCGCGGATTCCTTTGTAAACAAGACACAGGTCGACACTGGATTTGCAGAGAGGCTGAGATTAAAAAACAATGCTGTGCCGTCTATATTGGATCCGACAGGAATGGCGCAGCACACTTATATGAGTAAAAAATATTTGTATTATCATGTCACTATCGCTTTGTTAGAGATCACTTGATATGTCCTAATTATGTGTACGTGTCTAACAAAAATCACAGAAGGCTCCAACTATGAAGGACATAGCTTGTCAAACAGACACAGAGAAAGTTGGTTTACTATGCAAAACTGTTATCCAATCATAGCAGTGGACATTTACTTCTAAGTCTTCAATGCGGCATGCCCAAAAAAACTGAGCGTTTCTCGAGCCGGCCTCAAAACCAGGGTAGAAAATTACTACTACTATTTGATTATTGATTTTATTACTATAAAAATTACTACTTATTGATTTTGATGTTTTTGAATGTAAAAACCACACAAACATCATAAGTGGACCTCAGACAACAGTATAAAATAATAAAAAAGCCAGTTCATGAACCCTTTAAATGTAAAGTAAATGTGAAGTACTCAAATGTAATCTAGTCTTTATTATGCATGTAGGAAATTTTAGAAGCTCATAATATATTGGTACCATTTCATTTATTAGCCACGATTAGAGATTATTAAAATTTCTTGTATCAGACAAAATTGGATATTCAATTGTGCAAGCTCTATTTTTACATTTAGATCACCTTTTTTTTTTTTTTTTTTGTTGAAAATTAAGTTATGTGAAAATCTAATTTAGTAACAATTTGCAAAATCTTAAAATTCCAATGACCTTTTTTCTGGTGCTTTTGTAGATAACACAGAATAGTGTGTTCACACTTACCCCAAGCATAGAAAGCAGGATGAACTCGTTGACGGCGAACAATGTCACCTCAAAAATAGCCATTACAAGTAGCTGCACAGGACTGGTCTTCCCCAAAACGGCGCCAAAAGAGATCAGAACAGAACCAGTGCAGAAGTCTGCATTTATCATGCTGCAGAACAAACATATTCACAGTGAGTAATTATAAATACAGTTGTGCATGTGCCTGTGAGTCAGGGGCTGCACAGTCCACTTGGTGGCGCTGTGTTCAGCTGCAATTCACTTTACACACAAGGCCACAGCAGCAGCAAATGTAAAGCCTCACCTAATACTTACACAAACACACAAATACATAATTTTATCTGTCCTTTTTTCATTAATTACCTTTTACTGGAGTGATTAGACTGTTGTAGCCAATTCTTTTCTTTGATAACAAATCTTTATTAGCCACTACTGCTGGCCTTTAGACATCACCAGTCTCTTTAAAATCCAAATGACTGAATGTAGGAAACAGAAATGTATGAAGTCTGATATGTGTGGTTCAGGTTTTACCTAGTCACGCCAACATGGATCTTGCCATGGTGCATGCCGTGGACAAAGCCCTGCATAAGTGTGGCCCACTGTAGGGAAAAGGCTGCGATGAGGAAGTTAAATCCGACACTACTGAATCCATAACGCTGCAGAAACGTCATTAGGAATCCGAAGCCCACGAAGATCATGACATGAACATCCTGGAAACCTAAAACACACAGTCAGTTAGCTGTTTTCCTATTCTTCTCTCTCACATTCCCATAGTTTTACATTTTAATAGTAATTTCATAAACTGTAACTGCTCACTGATATGCGTGTAAACACATACGGAAAGATATTTTTCAAGACACGGGTACTTAGCAGCACCATTCAGGGCCAATTTTACACTATGGGTACACTGAACCCAACATTAACCCGTGTTCATCTCTGTGTAGAGCCATTCATTCACCCATTTCATTTCTTTTGACACAATTACACTTTTGCCAAGCAACTAGCCATTGACCTGGGCACCAATGAGGATGGCATAGCCTCTGTGGGCAACTGTCCTTCATACCTCTCACACTCACTCTTCTTTGGCACCCTATAAATAAGTCTATGAGCTCTATGTGTAAGCTGAGTTTATTGTAGGACAAATAAGTCTTAAAATGGATAGTTAACTAGTTAACCCAAAATGATATTAATGTCTCTCCAAACCTGTATGTATTTATTTCTTTTTTTTATCTCTTAGTTTTTTTTTATGGTCCATACAATAAAAATGGGGTCCAAAGTGACTTTCACGGTGTGGACAAAATATCTTCTTTTGCATTCAAAGGAAGAAATAAAGTTATATAGGTTTGAAACAACATTATGGTGAGTACGTGATTCATGAATCATAAATCATTTATGGGTGAACTACCCCTTTAATGAAACCAATAAGTGCACTGTGAAGCAATGCATTTGCATCCTTACAAAGCAGACAACCTAAACAGTGATCTGCAGAGACCTGTCAAATAATTACAAAACATTATAATTGATTGTATTTGAACACATAATATACAAAAATGGGATTCGTCAATCGTCGTATACCCCTGAATGCAGCTTTTTCTCGTCACAGCTGTTGTGTATGTGTCCTGCTGTTGAGCAGTGGCAATCAAAACAGATGCGACCACACCCATAAAGGTGAAGATGCATATTGTTGAAGATTAGTGACTAAATACTGTACAGACAAGATGTTTTTTACAAGACCAGTGTTTCCCACACATGGATTTTACTTGGGCGGCCCACCCAATTAAAGTCTATGAATAGCGCACATTTATGCCAAGCGATTGCTTATGAACTCGAGTTAATGAATTATGAAAATGTCTACTTTATGACCTTTATATTTTATGTTTTAGACAGTTGTAAGAATGCATATGTTCTCTCTCATCTGAAGGATCAGCCTGCAATAATATATACATTTCAAAATAAGAGTCCCGGGGTATTTCTGGCTTGTTTATAATTAAAAGTCACACACGTTACGTTTTTTTTTCTTTCTGGGCATTATTGGTATTTTGGTTACACAATAAATTGTATTTGATATAATTTCCATTTAATTCATAGTAAACTATTGTAGTTTCTGGCTGGGATGCTTCCCCACAGGAAGAAAAGTCAAAGAACATTATTTGACACATATTACTCAATATATAGGTTTTACTAGTATCATTAAAATCTATGTCCCATTCCCTGAGAGAGACACTATATGATAAAGCAAGGAGAACTCTACCATTTAAATGCTGTCATTTTGCATTATTTACAATGAATAATAATTTATAATGAGTATTTAATTAAATGTAATAGTAGCCTATGTAATTAAAAATATTGTTAAAAATCACATTATTTGTTACTTGTCACATGTAGAAGACCATTTTTGTGCCGTGGGTAATAGGAGGATTTTCAAACCTGATAAGTGAAGTCTGTGAAATCTGTCATGATTTATGTGAGTCACATGTAGGTGTGTCCTGGGCTTGCAGTGCAGACACAATAATGGAATGCAGTAAATTTAATGTGCGTCGCACAAGTCTGGTGCTGAGGGTAAGTTTAGTGCAAGATTAAAGGGCGAGACAGTTTTAGTAAAGCGAGGTGGGTGGGAAATTCAATTACGGTTTAAATTTGATGACAATTGCACAAAACAAGCAATAAGTCAAGCTTTTAAAGACAACAAATTCTGAATGAAATGTAAACATGCTTCACTTAAACCAGTCAGACCACTCAAACACAAGTTACACAGTTTAGCCCAATGCTCATCTGCAGTTCAACCAATCAAACACATTCTTCGGTTATCAAGTTAAAAGGCACCACATGTGTGTTTCTACTGGCACAAGCTTTATAGATCCATATTCTTTTTTTAATAATTACCCAACTGCATGATCATTATAGTTATATATCTTAATATGTTCTCAACAATGAGAATTGAATATAAAACCCAGCCCTATTTTTTCAATTAAAAGTGTCACTTACTGGGATAACGATAGTAGAACTCATTCTCATAATCATCTCTAGTAGCACTATGGCTTTTGTTTGCATTCCACATCTTGGCATGTGTGTCATCGTTATACTCCACCAGCGCTCCAAAGAGGATGATGAGGATGACTTCCAAGATGATGCATAACAGCGGCAGCCGTAGCCTCATGTTAGTAGACTCAGCCATGGTGCTTCCCCTTTGCTCACTCTCTTTCCCCTTTTCCCCCAGAGGTTTCTGGAGCAGGGCACAGGCTCTGATGGGTCTGGAGGCAGAGTGCAAGAGAACATTAGCTCACACAAGTCTTTTTATTGTTAGTTTGGCCACTTGATGATCTTGGTAACGCCCACCTGCTCTCTCAAGTCTGCTGATTTGGAGCAGTTCTGAACTCCTCCCTCACCTTTTTGCTCATGAGGTGCACGAGGAGTATATTTTGGGCCAATGAGAATATTCAAGTAAAATGTGAGCAATGCTATTATAACAGAGCGATTTTTTTAACAGAAAGATCAAAGAGATCGCAAAAGATTTGTGTGGAAAGGTGAAAAATGAATTTCTGGATTTTTCACTGGATATGGGAGGCATTAAGTGGCTAAGTGTAAATGGGTTCAGTGTATTGAGGCCAATAATGATCACTAGTGTGCCATTAATATTGCCAGTGTGGGATGTAAATAGAAGTCAAAGGTGAGGCATGCCTCATATTTGAACATGGTGGCATATGTTTTATCCACATTTAAAGCAGTTAAACCTAACAATTACAAATACACATTTTTTCCCCCACAATAACTTTTTTCCCCAGGATTCACTTTCAAACACATTCCACAACCAACACATACATTTTGAATTGACAAGGACATGAACTCAAAACCTTCAGTATTGGTACTGATTGATGAATAGTATCTGTCTTTGTGACAGGTGGCATTTCAGCTAGAGACTGAATATGAAACTGCAAGTGATGTAATGACCTGAACTGTTTGCCTCAGATATACAATGAAAAACTGCTTTACAATTCAACTCTCATATATATATATATACACAGTGGTGTGAAAAAGTGTTGGCCCCCTTCCTGTTTTTTTTTATTTTTTGCATATTTGTCACACTTAAAATTCAGATCATCAAACAATTTTAATATTACACAAAGATAATGCAAGTAAATACAAAATGCAGTTTTTAAATGATTATTTATTTTATTAAGGGAAAAAAGCTGTCCAAACCTGCCTTGCCCTATGTGAAAAAGTAATTGCCCCCTAAATCTAATAACTGGTTGTGCCACACTTTGCAGCAACAACTGCAATCAAGTGTTTGCGATAACTGGCAATGAGTCTTTCACATCGCTGTGGAGGAATTTTGGCCCACTCTTCTTTGCAGAATTGTTTTAATTCAGCCACATTGGAGGATTTTCGAGCATGAATGGACTGTTTAAGCATCTCAATCGGATTTAAGTCCGGACTTTGATTTGGCCACTCCAAAACCTTAATTTAGTTTTTCTTGAGCCATTCAGAGGTGGACTTGCTGGTGTGTTTGGGATCATTGTCCAGCTGCATAACCCAAGTGCGCTTGAGCTTGAGGTCACAAACTGACGGCCGGACATTCTCCTTCAGGATTTTCTGATAGAGTGCAGAATTCATGATTCCATCATTTGGCTGGCCGGCAACTCCTGGGAAGGTTCACCATTGTTCCAAGTTTTCTCAATTTGTGGATAATGGCTCTGACCATGGTTCGCTGGAGTCCCAAAGCCTTAGAAATGGCTTTATAATCCTTTCCAGACTGATACATGTCAACTGTTTTGATTCTCATCTGTTCTTGAATTTCTTTAGATCGCGGCATGATGTGTTGCTCTTTAAGCATGCTTCACTTTGTCAGACAGGTTCTATTTAAGTGATTTCTTGATTCAACAGGTCTGGCAGTAATCAGGCCTGGGTGTGGCTAGTGAAATTTAACTAAGCTTTCTAAAATAATGTGGTTTATTGCAGTTCTTTCATGATTTAACAGGAGGGGGCAATTCATTTTTCACGTAGGGCCACGTAAGTTTGGACAGCTTTTTCCCCTTAATAAATGAAATCATCATTTAAAAACTGCATTTTGTATTTACTTGCATTATCTTTGTGTAATATAATTTGTTTGATGATCTGAAACATTAAAGTGTGACAAACATGCAAAAAAATAAGAAATCAGGAAGGGGGCCAACACTTTTTCACACCACTGTATATATCCACTCACACACAAAAGTTTGGGTTGGTAAGATTTTTAATGTTTTTGAAAGAAGTCTCCCATATATTTTGGATCAAAAATAAAGTAAAAATGGTTATATTGGGAAATATTATTACAATTTAAATTAAGTTTATATATTTTTTTTAATGTAATTTATTCCTGTGATTAAGTTTCACCAGCCATTACTCCAGTCTTCAGTGTCATGTAATCCTTCAGAAATCATTCTAATATTCTGGCCCCAATCTTTTGAATGGTAGTGTCTATATATATTAAATAATAGTGCAAAAATATTAGTAAGCGTACATGTGTGTAGGCAGGAGTAACACTAGAAAATGTAACATGGCATTGTCGAATCCAGCAAACATCCCACTGGCTGGTTTAAACTGTTTCTAAATTCACAGGAATCATTTACACTGTGATGTTTATACAATACCGTTGATAAAGGCCTACAAAGGAAATCTACAAATCCAGCACTCTGGCTGACAAGGGCAAATTAAAGGAAACCATACAAAAAAAGAGGGTTTAATCCCTCCTTGCACTCTTGTGGCTGAAGTATGATAAGAGGATGAGAAGTAATTCTACACGCTTTGGAAACAAAATAAACGAACAAGAAACTTTTGAGTGTTACCTTTTTGTGTGAATGTGTTACTCCCCAAACCGCCAAACTGACATCATCAGAGAAGGATCATCATTCCAAAAGGGAAGCAAACTTTCATATTTCAACTAAGAATCAAATTTAAATTTTTTTTATTTTTTCTGTGGATTAACTTGCACAGATTAACCACAAAACTAGTAATGTGTGCTAATAAAGAAAATAGGGTCAGTTTTGATTTAATGCGGCCTTTAACAAGCTGACAAAATGTTAAAACAGCTTCACCAAAAATTAACTAAGAACTATTTAGGCACAGCTTTCTGGACTAACCCGAAAGCTACACCCATCAAGTGTCACTTTGACCCTTCTGGTCAACAGTGCTTGACCTTTCACCATCTCTTTCACCTCTGCTTTTATCTATAAGTAGCTGAAGAATGCTGGGTTTACAAACAGCTGTGTTTACAAGTCCTTTCTCAAATCTCACTTTTCCCTTTCAGACTGAAGCCTTGTGAGAACGCTGATATCTCAGGTACCAATGTTTCAAGCTCAGAAAAAGTGTCTTGGATACGTTTGTAGGAAATAATAATATGATAAGTGCACTCTCTCCTGTCTGAAGTGCTTTTAAAGGAGCGAGAAAAAAATAACACGACAAAACCAATCAAAAGAAGCAGTGTAGCTCTCATGAACAGAAGTTTTAACAAGACAAATATTCTCCGTGTGAACCAGCACATTGTACACCAGAAGGAAATTCATGGTGCAGGAAAAATCAAGTCAAACCTGCACTCCCACTAAAGTCTGTCACTGCTTTGGGTGCAAAAGACAAAACTGAACAATTATTGAGTGTTCAAAGAGGTGAACATGGTGGTAAAGGCCTGTAGCTAAATCCGTACAAGATAACGCCACTTCCAAGAGATTCTCTTTGCCATCAACAAAGCTACTGCCCAGTGGGGTCTGTTGAAAGATCTCGAGATCCCGTACTCCAGAATTCCTTTACATGCAGCTACAGGCCCTGGTACACACATACATTCATCATCTGATATTGTACGAGAGAAAACAGTTAACTTAAACTATAACCAGTGAACCGCTAAATGTCTTTCAGAAACTGAATGTATACTTTTATATAACTGGCATGAAGGAACGCCAAGTGTTCTCTTTCTGACAAAGGGGGGGAAAAATAACATTCTATATCCAATGATGAAGAGCTGCAGCAACCATTAAGGAAGCAGACAAAAATGATTGTGTTGCATCATTGCAGTACAATTGTGAAGATCGATTTGAAATGTCTTATTAAAATATTGTTAGTAATCCAATTATTTTAACAGCTACTGATAGGAAGGTCTTTATCCTTAAAAATTACAGAAGTCATATCTGAACCCATTACATTATGTATTAACTGGGAGTGAGTTACCTCGTAAAAGTGTTTAGAAACATCAACAAATGTCTTATATTGACAGTAAACAAACAAGAAGCCTAAGTGCCCCTCTTTGAGTCAGAGAGCAGCCTGAGGGTAAGGACAGGACTGTTACCAGGGCATGACAAGTCATTTCACCTCGTCTCTTTAAACTCAGTCTTTAAAGGGGTCATATGATGCTGCTAAAAAGAACATTATTTTGTGTATTTGGTGTAATGAAATGTGTTTATGCACTTTAAAGTAAAAAAACACACATTATTTTCCACATACTGTACATTATTGTTTCTCCTCTATGACCCGCCTTTTTGAAACGCGTCGATTTTTACAAAGCACAGCACTTAAAAATGTATTATGTACAGTCAAACCTAAATTTATTCAGACACCTTGAACATTTCATGTCGAGAATCTCAGCTCACTTTCTCTATCTCATTGATAGTAGCTTGAGCTAGAACGCAGAGGTAACTTTTAGTTCATTATCAAAATCAGTAACATCTGTAAAAATTGTAGCAACCTCAGTTTTATATGGTTACATTTATTCTGACTGTTTTTTTTAAATTAAGCATTGGTCTTCCATAGTAGCCAAACGAAGCATTTGTTGCATCCAGTGGGGACATAATTACTGATTATAATGACTTGAGGGGGGGCTTAAAAATGTATTATGTACAGTCAAACCAAAATTTATTCAGACACCTTGAACATTTCATGTCGAGAATCTCAGCTCACTTTCTCTATCTCATTGATAGTAGCTTGAGCTAGAACGCAGAGGTAACTTTTAGTTCATTATCAAAATCAGTAACATCTGTAAAAATTGTAGCAACCTCAGTTTTATATGGTTACATTTATTCTGACTGTTTTTTTTAAATTAAGCATTGGTCTTCCATAGTAGCATACATTTAAATCATGATAAACAGTAAAAACCACACATATAGCACCTCAATACCATGGTAGAAATATAACTATATGGTTTTTAGGTAGCCTGTCTGTAGGAAAAACAGTAGTCTAAAAACATTCAGTATAAATGCACACATGCTATAGCTTAATCACAAATACATACTATAATTATATACCATTACTCCTGTAATGAAATTCAATGTGAATATCCGACATTTGTGCCACAGTACCATGATGCATGGTATTGAGTGTTACTACAGTAAATCCATGGTAAATGATGGCGATGTGTAGGTTCGTTCGTGCACACAGTGTTTCTCCTCTTTGGCTTTGAACTAGTTTAAATCACCGAGTCATTTGTGTTCATCGCTGAGTTTAAGCGCTTCACACTGGATCTCACAGCGCTGCTTAGAGCTCGCGTGAGCGAGTAAACGCATCTGCTCTAGTGAGCTCACACCGCGCGGCCATTTTGAACATTGGTCCGAGCGGATAAACGGTCCGTATAGCGCAATTCAAATGAGTCCCACTGTTTCGTTCCGCTTTTGGCACATAAACGTTATATCGAACATCTATCGAACTCTTCATATCGTTTTATCGAGGAAAATTATATTGCGATAATTATCGTTATCGAATTATCGCCCAGCCCTACACAAACAAAACCAAATTAAACCATGCGGCTCGTGACACTCCTAATTGAGATTGTAGATAGTGTCAATGGTCCATTTGAGAGATAGGTGGGGATAATGCACTTATAAGTCTGCGAACCACCATGAAGCAAGAAGAAGAAGACGCGTAACGCGCCGCCTGTTGAGGACGCGCGCAGGCCGCGCTAAGGACAGTTTGGACATTGCGTGAATCAAAGATTAAAAACGATATAAAAACTGTTCAGTTTCTTGCACAGAGCGATCGTTTCGTGTCTTTACACTTCAATGTATCGTCACGAGCCACAGGGTTTAATTTGGTTTTGTTTGTGTATGTTTTCCTCTCGCAAAGCCGTGATTCCCATTCACTTACATTATATGACTGACAGACTGCAAGTTTGAGTTAAAAATCTTTGTTTGTGTTCTACTGAAGAAACAAAGTCACCTACATCTCGGATGCCCTGGGGGTAAGCAGATAAACATCACATTTTCATTTTTGAGTGAACTATCCCTTTAACATAAAATGTTTGCACACAATAATTTTATGCTATGGAAGTCTTGGACATGTGATCCTGTCATAGGTACATAATATATGAGATCAAGCAACACATATAAATATATTTCAGTTTATTTTAGGATAGGTCTGCTTAATGATTTTCATATTTAAAATTTTCACTTCATATATTCAGTGCACATAAGAGTTTCAGACTACACTGTAAAGGCCTGTTCACACCAAGAACAATAACTGTAAGGATAACTATGTTAGCAGCATCTACACCATATGTTTTATTCCAAATTATATAGCTATACTCTGTGTTGGGTAGGATGGTTCCACATTTTCTCATTGAACATTGCATAGAGATTGCTACTGCAGATTTATTTTTGTTGGGTAAAAAAGTGAGCAATCGTTGTTATGAACAAATCCTCCGGAGATTTGAATGCGTCTGAAAGCTCCCATGCACCCCTAGAGGAAGACCACTATCTGTCCCACAGGATACAGTACATTGACATCCACAACGTTAGCGCTACAGTAATTAGCAATTAAATAATACACAATAATTCTTATCAAACTTCAAGATGCTAACCATACAAATTTGAAATACAATATATGCCTCAAATAAATATATAAAAGGACTAGACCCCATCCTGGTACATTCAGTAATAAATTAATCAGATCGGGTTAAAGGTTACAGTGAGGAGATTTTAAACTTTAAATCTCGGCGTTTCTAAACCAGCCTGCTAAAACATGCATGAAATTTACAATACACGTTTATGTACAATTTGCACACGATTACAATAAGGTATGGATTATATAACCGTTGTTTTACACGTTGCATACTTGACTGGAGGGAAGAAGACGTTAGCTTTCTTCAAAAGGGGCTGGCGAGTACCTACCTACCTGGGTGTCGGTGGGGGAGGGGCGCGCTACACGAAAACTACTGAGAAACAAAATAGGCTGTTGTGTACGGAAGTTCTAAGCGGCCATGCATTATGTTTTTTTTCCTTCTTGTTTTCTCGTTATAACGACTTATTTTCTCGTTATAACGACTTAATTTTCTCGTTATAGCGACATAAGGAGAGTTGTTTTCTCGTTATAACGACTTAATTTTCTCGTTATAGCGACATAAGGAGAGTTGTTTTCTCGTTATAACGACTTAATTTTCTCGTTATAGCGACATAAGGAGAGTTGTTTTCTCGTTATAACGACTTAATTTTCTCGTTATAGCGACATAAGGAGAGTTGTTTTCTCGTTATAACGACTTAATTTTCTCGTTATAGCGACATAAGGAGAGTTGTTTTCTCGTTATAACGACTTAATTTTCTCGTTATAGCGACATAAGGAGAGTTGTTTTCTCGTTATAACGACTTAATTTTCTCGTTATAGCGACATAAGGAGAGTTGTTTTCTCGTTATAACGACTTAATTTTCTCGTTATAGCGACATAAGGAGAGTTGTTTTCTCGTTATAACGACTTAATTTTCTCGTTATAGCGACATAAGGAGAGTTGTTTTCTCGTTATAACGACTTAATTTTCTCGTTATAGCGACATAAGGAGAGTTGTTTTCTCGTTATAACGACTTAATTTTCTCGTTATAGCGACATAAGGAGAGTTGTTTTCTCGTTATAACGACTTAATTTTCTCGTTATAGCGACATAAGGAGAGTTGTTTTCTCGTTATAACGACTTAATTTTCTCGTTATAGCGACATAAGGAGAGTTGTTTTCTCGTTATAACGACTTAATTTTCTCGTTATAGCGACATAAGGAGAGTTGTTTTCTCGTTATAACGACTTAATTTTCTCGTTATAGCGACATAAGGAGAGTTGTTTTCTCGTTATAACGACTTAATTTTCTCGTTATAGCGACATAAGGAGAGTTGTTTTCTCGTTATAACGACTTAATTTTCTCGTTATAGCGACATAAGGAGAGTTGTTTTCTCGTTATAACGACTTAATTTTCTCGTTATAGCGACATAAGGAGAGTTGTTTTCTCGTTATAACGACTTAATTTTCTCGTTATATCGACATAACGAGAAAATAAGTCGTTATAACGAGAAAACAAGAAGGGGAAAAAAAAAATGCATGGTCGCTTAGAACTTCCGTAGTTATGAGTGAAATCAATATCGTTATTTTTTTTATATATAAAAATAAGTTTACATGAGAAGTTTTTCCCCAGTATAAATCCTGTTAAATGTATTTATTTTATTAAATGTTTTTCTTTCATGGCCACTTTTTGCTTTGAGGTGCAGTGAGTAATTTTTTTACAAAGAGTAAAAGTGTTACACAAAGTGTGACCACTTGATTCATTTTAATACCCTAGTAAAATCTGTTTTTATATTACATGCAGCGGGTCAGGTCACCTCATATCATGACATTTTAACTTGTTGGGAGGGAAAAAATCCATGTCTGAATGTGAATTGTGCATTTTTCTACAATGGACCCTTGTCACATTTACGGGATTCACAGAAGCAAGCTGTCAAAGTTTGGTAAATGGAATGGAAATTTGCGCTAACCGTGAAAGAAAAAAACCCACAAGAGTGTTTTTATGACTTTACAAAAGATTAAATAAATAAATAACTGTAATTTAATGCCAAGGTAATAAAACACAAGCACAGTGTTATAAATGTAGGTTTACATGATTTTAAAACAAAGCTGAAATAAAAAATAGGTTTTCAATGATTTACAGTGTTTATTGTAACTGTGGAAATGCATCACCACAGTGTGAAAAAGCTCTGATGTTGCAAATGAAAAGCTTTGCATGATCTGTGATCAACTGTGTGTCTAGGAAAGATCTGAACATCTCAGTCATTCCAAACAATAGTGAAGCGTAAAAACCTAATAATCACGAGTTCTTTAAATCTTAAACACAGAGACACACCTCTTTACCGACGGGTACCATCATTTGACTCACAAATTTATTTCAGTCAATTATTATATATATATATATATATATATATATATATATTTTAGTTTTGTACAGTATAAACAAATGTAAGATTTCAACATTACATAAATATCATTTTAAATGCAAAAACAAACGTTGCATAAGACCCCCTCCCCACCCTTCATCCCACATAAAAAAAATTCTTGCTAAAACCGCCACAAGCATGCCATGCATGCAATAGATTGCTGTGAAGTGTGTGTTTGTGTCACTTGATCATTCCACTTCATCTCTGTCTGATAACACAATCAAATGATCAGTGAGTATACATGGGGGGGTGCGATGAGCAAACTGAGCAACATATAGGTAACAGAAGCAGCTTCAGGAGACGCCAGCCAAGATCCCACAAGATAAGAACATGACAAGACCTGCCATTACATAACAGACGCACATAGCTTCAAATAGAAATCAACAGGCACTGAATATATAGCAAAAAGGGAGAAAAGGAGAGAGTGCTTATTATGCATTAAATATAAAATCAGTAGCATTTCTCTATAAACACAGTATTTTTAACCTTTTAACAGATGTTCTTTTTTTCACACAGTTGCTCAATCTTGACCTGGTCATGTGCATTCTGCAGGCCCTCTGAATGAGGATCGCTTCAGGGAGCTATAGGTGAGCGCTGAGATGTGTGTGAGTGAGATTCCTTGCATGTGTGAGCGAGAGAGAAAGAGATGTCTATCTACTGTAGATGTGTGACTGTCACGTGGAAACACGTGCCCAAAAAATTCTCTGCAAAAATGTCAGTCATCAGCAATTTTAAAGACATTGATGTCTTGGATAGAGAGGATAAAAAAGAATTTACAGGATAATGATAACTGCAACACTGTAACCATAATTACTTCTCTTCCTCTGTTGCTCCTCTCACCTGTGGCCTCCCTCAAGGCTCGATATTGGCACCCTTCCTTTTTTCCCTGTACATGCGTCCTCTGGGTTCCATTCTAAGAAGGCATGGGGTGTCTTTTCATTTCTATGCTGACGATACCCAGATTTATTTACCTATTAAGAGAAATTATCCTTCAGCACTTAGTACCTTACTAGGGTGCTTAGACGAGGTCAAAATCTGGCTAGCTCAAAAAATTTTAACGTTAAATGAAGATAAAACAAAGGTGATTGTTTTCAGTCCTACTGATCATTCTCAGGCTACCAGCCTAGATCTGGGCAGCTTATCGGCCTTCAGATCTTCTCGAAATCTGGGTGTCCCCAGTGCGAAATCTGGGTGTCCTTCTTGATCAGTCATTAAAATTGGACAAACATATCTCTTCTGTAATTGGTTCCAGTTTTTACCAACTCCGCTTGCTGTCTAAAATCAAACACTTTTTAAATGCTATGACGTTAGATATGGCTGTCCACACTTTTATTACTTCACGATTAGATTACTGCAACTCACTATATTGCGGTATTTCAAAGTCTCAAATTAGTTGCCTACAATTGGTCCAAAACACTGCTGCTAGATTTCTTCAAAATAATCGCAAATGTGACCACATCACCCCCATACTGAGGGCCCTCCATTGGCTGCCTATTCAATTTAGAATTGATTTTAAAGTTATCTTACTAGTGTATACATTTTTACATAACCCCTAGTTTTTTATACTCCCACTGTCTAAGATCCAGTGATCAGAATCTCCTTTTAGTTTCTCAGTCCAAACTAAAACGTAGAGGGGATCGAGCTTTTTCTGTGGTTGGGCCTCGGTTATGGAACAATCTGCCGCTTGAGATTAGAGTGGCACCTTCCCTATCCATTTTTAAGTCTCTTTTAAAAACACACTTGTTTGATCTGGCCTATTAATATCCCATTCTTATTACATTGTATTATGGTCTTGTTTATCTGTCATTCCTTTGGTTTTAAATTAATATGTTTTATTCTTTCTGTTTTATGTGTTCATGGTTTGATTTTAATGTACAGCACTTTGGTCAGTCTTGTGGCTGTTTTTAAATGTGCTTTATAAATAAATGAACTTGAGCTTGAACTTGATCATTAAAATGTATTAATTTTCGTTTGTTTGGCTGATTCATTAGTTTTACATGTGAGCCAAAGGACTGTAGGTGCTGTTTTAGTGCTGTGGAGAAACCTTAAAACCCAGCATGAATACACTCAAAAAATAAATATATAAATAAATAAATACAAATACAAATAATAAATAAATAAATAAATAAATAAATAAATAAAAATAATGCATTAACTAACATAAACTAATAATGAACAATAGGTTTTACAGCATTTATTAACCTTTGTTAATGTTAGTTAATAAAATTTATTTAACTGTGCATTAAAACAATTTACTTTAAGTGCATTAACTAATGTTAACAGATACAACTTTGATTTTCATAATGTATTAGTAAATGGAGAACTTTGCATTAATTAAGATTAATAAATGCTGCATAAGTATTGTTCATATTAACTAATTAACTAATGCTAATAAACCTTATTTTAAAGTGTTACAAAAACTGCACAAACCCATGCCATTCTATAAACATATACTGAAAGATAATTTACATAGATTGTAAGGTTAAAGTTGAATTTAATTAAATTGCAAATATTTTTTTAATTGGTTGCATTTTTTTTATATTTTTTTAACTTAATTTCATGTTTCATTTACGTTGTTTAATTTTATTATATAATAATTTATTTTCATGTTTTCATTTAATTGTTTTTTTTTATTTTGATTTTTTTTTTACTTCATTGTATTTTATTATTTCTTGTAGATTTATTTTGATGGTTTCATTATGTAATTTGCTTGCATATGTAAAATGCAGCACATGCAGAAAAAAACTGTAATTAGTCCAGTGTGTTCAGAGCAATATAAATTAGTGATGCAGAACATTTTGTGCTGGTAACACCTGAACAGGTGTGTTCGTACACTGCAGACTTCGCATGCGAGTGAATGACACAGTCCCTCTCCAGACCTTTATCTGATCTGAAGTCAGCGCCAATCTGCTATAAGAATCTCAAACTAGTGGCAGACAATGAACATCTGACCAAAAAGAATGAAATGGCTATTCATAGAGGAATGTGTGAAGATAACCAGTCTTATCAGCCAGCCCATCAGGGACTGCAGACTCTTTAGCAAGAATAGAATTCCTGCTGTTAAAAGGGGTGTAAAACTGCCCAGAGATGTTCCTGTAAGGAGTTGTCAACTGCTGTAACTCAAAGAAAGTGAGAAAGAGAATTATTTCATGCTCATAACTAATGAAAATACAAAAATGATTCAGTGAGTAAATACAGTAAAATAAAAGTTTAATAATAAACATAATGGAAAAATACATACAAACAACATAAATACATGATAGAAAACCAGCTCTCTTGCAGATTTATCTGAATTTTACATTGCTTTTTGTCTGACACCAAATGATCTTACTGCATTTTTTTGCAGGCATGAAAGAGAATAAATGTATAACTCCACTTATCTCTTGAAACTCAGCATTTAGCTTCTATACAAATGACATAATAAAGAATAGGCCACATGGACACCTGAAGAGCTCTCACATTGTTGAATCTGTAATGTTTGACTTGGAGTCTGACTCCAACTAGACTGAACCTGCTTTGCACTGTACACATTGTCACACTTTATGAAGTTCATGTTGACTCAAAAAGCCTGACTAACCTGCTACTGTCCATACATGGAGAGAGAAGTAATATGTTGGGTTATGATAGACCCACATACTGTACACATGATCAGGTATGGTGTTGATAATGGTAAGAAACCTCCATGGAACATACAAAAAAACACCATAAAAGTCTAGCTACTGTAACGGGGCTGACGAGATGTGTGGATCCATCTGCAAGCTTTTATTAAAGAGACGTGGTAAACAGGCAGGGTCAAACAATGGCAAACAGGTATATGGCGGGCAAAACACAAGAATAGTCCTAGGGCTAGCGTTGGTCACCGATCGGCAGACAGAATCACAGGGGCGAGACGAGAGGGAAAAATCCAGGAAACCAGGCAAGGCAAAACAAGGAAAACACAGAGACTCGGAAAGGGATAAAGGCTAAACAATACTCAGCAGAGAATGGTGGTTTGAGTGGGTGTTATATAGTGAGTGAGTTGATAAGAAACAGCTGAGTGCAATCAGTGCAGTGTGCAAACCATGCAATGAATGATGGGATATGTAGTCTGGGGTGCTATGCAACAGTTTGTTGTGCGAGAGTCAATGTAATGGAAAGGGTGACCTCTGGTGGTGAATAAACAGAAGTTCATGGACCGAATTCATGACAGCTACACTACCGTTCAAAAGTTTGCGTTGGTAAAATTTTGTTTAATGTTTTAATGTTTTTAAAAGAAATCTCTTATTCTCACAAAGACTACATTTATTTGATCAAAAATACAGAACAGTGTAAGAAATAAATCTGTAAAATAACAGGAAAAGTACTGGCAGCTCATTACCAGGACATTATCCATTAATTTTACAGAATGCAATGAAATTGCGAAATTCAAAATAAAACACTATATAAATAAATACTGAAAAATTATTTCAAATTAATACATTGTGCCCTATTTTTACAGATTTCTTTAGTGTTGAAACAATAATACTGTGAAATATTATTACAATTTAACATAAATGTTTTCTATTTTAATATATTAAAAATATATATTCCTGGGATTAAAAAGCTGAATTTCAGCAGGCATTACTTCAGTCTTTAATGTCACATGATCATTTAGAAATCATTCTAATATCTGATTTGATGCTCAAGAAAGATTTCTTATTATTATCAATGTTAAAAACTGTTGCTGCTTAAATTTTATTTATTTATTTATTTTTGTGGAAACAGTGATACATTTTGTCTTTTCAGGATTCTTTGAAAACTTCAAAAGAATTCTGTTTACTTTTGTAACAATCTATAACAAAATATGCAACAAGCAAGTCTTTACTAGTCACTTTTGATCAGTTTAATGCTGAATAAAAGCATTAACTTCCCTTAAAACAGTATATGGGAACTATTCTTTCAGTTAATCAGATTTCCACGAACACACAGCAATATGATACTGCTAGAACTTGTTTGATGGTTCAAAAGATATAGGACCCAAAGCAAAATGATATATGAAGGTGGCAGTGTGGGGGCTGAGCCACAAGAAAACAGCAAGCCTGGGCTTGACATCAGAGTTAGGCAAAACGGTTATCCTCTGGGGCGAGTCTATCATTTGTAACTGAGAGCACATGCATCACACAACCTTGAGTCAAACCCCACTTTCCCAGGGGCTGGGTTAACATGAGGTTAAAGAGTGAGCCTGGGTATGTGTGTATGTGCATGTGCAGTTTAGGGGTGGGAGAGGGTCGTCACTGATCAACTATACATGCTAGATTCCCTAAAGACACTGCAGGTGAAAAAATATGAACTAATAGTTATCACATACTTACCCAGTTGATTGATTACATTGATAATTGCAAAAAAATTTTGTATTACAAGTTACAACATATATTATGTTTAAATATGCAAATGAAGCATTATTTCATGAAATATGCGCTAATTTGCATACATTTCTAGTACAAAAACCTGAACACTGGATGAAGTCAGTTTCAAAATTCTTGTTTAATTTTTTTTGTACATATTAGAATCAAATGTTTTTACAGAGGGAATTTTGGGCATCTCTTTTTGTCACTCCATAATTCAGAAAAATCTTTGAACAGCCAGAAAACAATATATTTTCACAATTTTGGGGGGAATAAAATGTTGTATACAATCAAGCAAGTTATATATATGAACAAATCCCTCTGTAAAAATCTTCAGAATATAGACAGGACTAAAAATGTAAAGTGTGGTGTGTGTAAGTGCTACTGAAGTGGAGATTTATGGCTCAGTGTGTAAGAGAAAAAACTCATTTTGAGAAAACGGCCTTTAAAAATATGTATTGTAATTGAAATCTATTGACACAAATAGATAAAGTGCTATAAAATAAGCACTTAACAGTGCCTTTTGGATGTTTGCTTTCTACTAGTCTTTAACAACACTTTATGAAAAGCCAAAAAGCCCAAAATCTCAAAATTGACAGGTGCATGAAAAAATTGTGTTTTTGCCTGCAGTGTCTCCCCTTAAAGAAGTCAGTAAATAACAATAATATATTTAATAGGTTTTGAAGTTTAGAACTAATATAGAAGACAGGGAGTGAGTGAAAGAGATGAATATAGACAGAGTGAGACAAAGGTCATCTAGACATGCCTTTGCGTGCACAAACATTGGAAGATGACAAAAAGTGCCATTGATGGAGCAGCACAATGCAAAGTACTGACAAACGCTTGAATCCCATTATACCGCTTTTCCTCCAACTGTTTGATTCCTTTTCGTGTTTGCATGCTCGTTGCTGCCCGTGGGTCAGTGCTGGGGAGTTTAGTGACAAAAGCTTTCATTGTGCTCGCAGGTTAGAGAGAGACAGAGAGAAAGAGAGCACAAACTATGGCCCATTCCACTTCCTCTTTCTGTTCTGGCCTGGTCAGCTATGGCTAAAACTGACTGGTCATGCAAACATTTATGACTGCACAACCTGAACAGTCTAGTCAGATTGCATTAATTATATGACCTCTTAAAATAACCATGTAGTGTCTGGAAACAGGGTTGTTATTCTTAACTAAAGCTAAAATAATAAAAATGTGTTACTTAAAATGAAATAAATGTTAAGTGAAATAAAATATACAAAAACTTAAACTTATTTTATTATTATTATTTTTAATGATTATTTATTATTATTATTTTTTTTCATTTTATTTCAGCCAGTTGGAAACAATGAAACATTTCTCATTTTCATTAAGTTTAACTTGATTTACTAAAATAAGTAAACTAAAATAAAAATGAATGAAAATTAAAATTTAATTTGAGTTAAAAACTAAACTTTAATTTAACTTTAATTAAAATGAAAATGAAAACAGAAAATGTAAAAATTATTAATAAAAACTATAATTGTAAAGTATTTCAGTGATACTGAAATAATACTGGTATGTCATTTTCTTTTCTCAGAATGTTTTGATTACCTTTAAGAAAAAAATTCTGTGTAAAATAAAATATATTACATGAATAATATAAATGCACATAATATTAAAAATGAATATAAACATTTAAAAAAATATGTATTATATATTGCAAAAACACTTTTACAACAAAATTCTTCACAAAAAAATGATTTGTTCAAAATTGAGACAAAAAAGTATTTGGACACTGTCATTATCAAATGTTAGTGGATCATGTTCATAGATTATGTAATGAAGTACACCTGTGGTTTTTCTGCTAGGACACACAATGACAGAAAAGTGAAATTAGTTTGTAGATACCACATTTTTCAACATGTTTAAATGTCACTTGAGTGTACAAAAAAGGAGGGTCACTGCACATCCGTTGTCTGGTTTCTGGCAGACAACATGCTTAATCACCTTAATTCTTCTGTTTTCTCAAAAACACACTGTGTGGGCTTGAAAATTACATATTTTAACCTCAGCACCTTTTATGACTACAACAAAAATGTGAAGTTGCCTCCATCATCTGAGGGTTCCAGGTTTCAGGCGTCGCTGGTCTGTCTGTCAGAGAAGAGTCGCTGAAAGGAACAATGAGAGTCAGTGTGATACTCATTAACATCTGGAGCAGAGGAGAAAAAGCATGCGTACACATCCAACACTTGTCAGATGACCCTGATCGGTGTGTTTCTCCACTGCAACCAGAGCAGAAGAAAACAAGATCACTGTCATGGACTTTTTCTGGATGTCCTTTTTAAATTGAGGAAGAAGGCTGAAGACTAAGGTGAGACTTTTTTCTTTCCTTACAGCTTTCTGTTTGAATCAAATATCAGTGAAACTATCATCATCATTATTTTGTTGTTTAGGGAAATGGTGAAATCCACAATGAACTTTACTGCTTTGCTAGTGATTTCAGCCTGTTTCTTCTCTTGGAACTCTGCAAAATACCACCACCATAATCAAGGTAATATCATTTGAAAAAATTGAGTTGATATGAGAGACTTTGTAATTACAATATAAACATGACTTGAAAGCCCCTACAAGATATTTTAACACATAATATTAAATTACACAATGCTTTCACAACACGTTTTTATTTATTTATCTTTTTTTATTTTTATATATTTTTTTCTAGACGAGGACAAAGAGCTAAAATACCTCTTGGAACCTCTGGTATATGCTGAGGTCATTGCTCGCCGTGGACACACAGTTGTTTTGCCCTGTGTGATGAGATTCAAACCATCACACTACAGAGTAAAGTGGACTAAAATCGAACCCCCTAGTCAAGGAGTGGAAAACATAGTGCTTATAACAAACGGACACGCAGATAAGCAGTATGGCTCAGTCGGGCCCCGGGCGTCTCTCCTGCGTGCACATAACCTGGATGTTTCCCTGCGTCTTATTGACCTGGAGCTGGAAGATGACGGCAGCTACCGCTGTGAACTGATCAACGGAATTGAGGATGAAAGTGTCATTATTACTCTGAGAATTGAAGGTAGGACAAGCTGACAACCAGTCATGATCATTTAGATTTTAATTTTGTGCACACATGGTGACACTGAACAACAGTAAATAATAATAATATTAATTATTATAATTATTATTATTTCTTGTCTTCTTCTTAAATAATTAGTAAATGCAGAGGGCTTTTACATTGATAATGATAATGATGATGATGATGTTGATATTGATAACTAATTATTATTATTATTATTTAATCATTTAAAATGCTCAATCCATAATATTTTACATATATTAAATATATTCATATACATTAATACATTTTAACACATTAATTATAATTGGCCATGTATTTCAGGAGTTGTATTTCCTTATCAGAGCCACCATGGTCGGTACAGATTTACATTCTTTGATGCTAAAGAAGCTTGTGCTGAACAGGATGCCACACTTGCCACTTACAAGCAGCTTTACAGGGGTAATGATAATATTTACACACCTAGATTGCTTACTTTAACATACCTTTGAACAATTTTGCCAAAAGTGTATTTAAATTCCCAAAGACTGTTATATGTTTGGTGCTTACCTATATTAATTCTGTGATACTCTTATGATGATCGATCTTAACAGCCTGGACTGAAGGGTTGGACTGGTGCAATGCAGGTTGGCTGAGCGATGGAACTGTCAATTACCCAGTCCTGCAACCACGGCCGGCTTGTGGAGGGGATCTTCTATCAGGCATCCGAAGTTACGGGCCCCGTCACAAAACACGGGACCACTACGATGCTTTCTGCTTCACCTCGACAACTAAAGGTCAGTGAATAGGGATTCTGCTGTGATTGAGATTAGAATGGGATTCAGATGATGACAAAAAATATTTCACACATATTACAAAAACTGTTAGTAATGTTAGGACAGAGGTTGTCCCACATACTGTATGTTAAATAGTTTAGAAACTACTATTCTGAAGTTTGGGGTTAGTACGTTTTTTTTTTTTTTTTTAAGAAATTAATACTTTTAGTTAACAGGGATGCATTAAATTGATCAAAAATGACAGTAAAGACATTTATAATGTTACAAAAGATTAGTTTACACAAAAAACTGCTTTCAGCACTGATAATAAAAATAAATGTTTTTTGAGCACCAAATGATTTCTGAAGAATCATGTGACACTGAAGACTGGAGTAATGATGCAGAACATTTTGCAAAATATATTAAAATAGAAAAGTTATTTTAAATTGCAATAATAAATCACAATATTACTATATTTACTGTATTTATCAAATAAATGCAGCCTTGGTGATCATAGGAGACTTTTTTTTTTAAAAATAAAATAATAAAATAAAAAATAAATAAAACCCCAAACAAAGTAGTGTAAATTATGTTTTTCCCAAACATGTGTATCCGGTGATCCACGGTCCTTTCCTGAAAGAATAATTGTTACATTGGTATGTAGGTAAACTGATACAGAGATTTATAGGAGGCATCGTCCCTACTAAAATGTTTCTGCTTGAAACAAAAGGTCATTAGAAACACATTCACTGTTTGTTCCCCAAATAGACTAGAAGTGACACAGCCAATCAGCTCTGTTGTGTTTGTATTTAGGAAAGACAAAGAGTCCGTTACTCTGTAGAGTGACATTTGAGCTCCTATTATGCCCACATGAGACTGTTGAATACGGCACTAATTGAATGTCAATAACAGAGATACAGGAATTACTCCTAGAAAACAGTGCAGTTTGTTGTGCAGATCACAGCTGTTCACTAAATGTAATTATTTTACATATAGTGTTATTATATCTATGTTGCACTTATAAATACATAAATGTTTAAAAGATACCTCACTTTTTGCTTTTCCAGGCTCTGTGTTCTTCATTCCAGGGCCATTCAGTTCTGCCGAGGCTGAACGTGCCTGCAGACGGGATGGTGCCAGTCTAGCGAAGGTTGGTCAGATCTACTCATCTTGGAAGTTTCAGCAGCTTGACCACTGTGATGGAGGCTGGCTGCAGGATGGCAGTGTACGATTCCCCATCATCCACCCGAGGGAGCGCTGTGGAGGGATTGCAGAACCAGGGGTTCGTAGCTTGGGGTATCTCGGCAAAAGTTTGCGGCTTTATGGGGCTTATTGCTACAGATAACTGTTCCATGTTTTGCTGCCTGGTTAATTTCTGCTACAGAATGTCTGCACATACATGGCACACTGGCCTAAATGTGAAGTACCTAAAGAGGTGCAGAATGTATCCTTCATTTGTGGAACATAACGGTATGAGCACCACTAGAGGCTCTCTTCAGTTGCCAAAAGGTGCAGGTAAAAGGGAATGTATGAGCTATACAGTTAGATTTCTGGATTAAAGCTAGCATTCACATCCATCTGTGTTATATATCAGTTAAGTTTTTTTTTTAAAAAGCAGAACATTTTGGGTCCTGCTGGGAATACATCACTTTCAAATTAAGAGTGGATTGACACAAAGGCTTTACTCCTGCTTGAATAGCTGCTACTGTAGCTTGAAAAGCTTGATAGCTTTGACTAAAGCTGTGCTGTAAATTGCAGCTGCACAGGCATTAAATATATAGCAGCAAGAACAAAATGTCAACCAAGTCTAACAATTATTCAATCAATGTATTTATAACAACATATGCAGATTCCACAAACTTCTATCTTTAAAAAGAGATGTACTTAAATTAATGTTGTAGCTTTTTCCGTAAACTTGTACAAAGGGAACAAATTATCCTTATGTTCTTATGTATTAATGTTACATTGCTTAGCACCATGTACTGGATGGTGCCTTATAGTTGGATTTTTATTTATTTATTTTAACAATAAACAAAATAGTAAGATTGTAAAATGTGTGAATAAAATTACCAATAAAAATATGAAATCTGTATAAACATACACTAATTTTTTTGTGACAGTCATAAAGTGCAGTGAAAGTTACATACACATGCACAGTGTTTCAAAACTACAGCAAACAGTAATCAACTCAAAAGACAAATTTCCATAAAATATTATTTTCAAATTGCCTCACAAACCACAGGTGAACTACTAGTAATGCTTAGAATATTAACCACAGATTTGTTAAACTAATTCTTAACAACACTTAAGGATCCACACATATTCACATAATGCAAGAAAATTCATTAACATTTCTGATAACTTTTTTTATTGTGATTGCTCTAATTGCTTGGAATGTATTTCATTTCATGTTTTGATAAATACGCTCTGGTTTCAGGCTATCAAAAACTAAAATATGGTTTTGTTAGTGATGCATCTCTGAAACAAATGAAACTGACAGTAGTCTATTGAAAATGGCCATCCTCCAGAGTACAATACAGACCTGAAAATCTGAGCACCAAGTCGCAGAATGACCAACTGTGGGCCTGGAAATCACAAATATTTGTGGAGTGCATAAGGAATTGTCCCTGCTTCATAAAGCTTTGCTGACCCAACATTAACACAAAGGATGGATTGATATGCCTCAACTGACTTGATTGAGTTCACAAAGTTTACAGAAGTTTCTTTTCAAAAAATTGTTTCCAGAGTATTTTAAAGCCAAAAACAAGCATAAAAATATTCCTGTTGTGTTTATCAAGGAATTACTGTTAGTTTATGACAACGTTGGGTCATTGTTAGTCTAAGAGTTCTTGATCTCAAGTTGGCAGACAATCCTAAGCGAGGAAAAACACAGGACACTAAATGTTTAAGAATGGATCATTAATACTGCTAAAGGCAGACATATTTAGTCACTACAGGACCACAATATAAAACAAAATGATTCATACCAGCTGATGTTAGAGAGCATTCATTCATAGGTTTATCTCATAATTTATTTAAAAATAAAAAAGGATGAAATGAAACAGAACAGGTGTCTGGTCCAAATGGTTACAAGCTTTGTTTGGAAGTTGCATTTTATCAAGTGTGCTTTTACGGTAACTTAGAATTACAAAATGTAATTCAGTGTCATGGTCTACACAGAGAAAAATGTAAAAGGAAAGAGCCAAGAGAAGAAAAACAAACATTAATAACTCTTTAGTCTAATTTAAGTATCCTGTTATAAATGTTTGGTGTATTTAAACTGTTATCCAATTGGAAGTACCATTTAAAAAAAGTTAAGTGGGACCGTTTTTTATATAACAATTGCTGTTATATAAAGAACTTTGTAGAGTTGATCGATGGATGTTTTTAAGGAGGATGAACTAAGGGATGACATGATAAACAGGAGGGTAAAAGAAATAATGAAATGCTACTATGCCATGTGCTTGTTTTAAAAGTTCCATTTTATATCCAAATATTCAGGTGTTGTTGTTTTTGTTGTTGTTTCTTTGATGATTATTTCCTTGCTCTGACCTGTGGGCCATGTTACCAGTTCTCCATTTGAGTATGCTGGTCCCACTGTGAGCAAAATACATGAAATGAACACTAATAATATAATATAATATAATATAATATAATATAATATAATATAATATACACCTGGTGAACAAGTGATCTTAGGTTCCTCCCACTGTCCGTTGCTCTGACATGTGATAATAGGGTTTTGTCTCTGGATGAAGCCTGGCTCACAGTAGTAGCGCACCTGTGAATTGGCCCTGTACTTTAGTTGACGATGTCCAAATATCTTAGCGTGCAGCACGAGAGGGGGCTGGCCACAGAACGCTGCTAAAGATAAACAAACCATGGTGAACTTTTGCTCTTCCTGGGCCCCAGCACTCCCACAAATGGTGACGTACTCACCAATGCCTTTCTTGCAGGTGTAGGACAGCTGGTAGTTGCAAGGGATATCACTCCAACGCCCATCATCGTACCATACCATGACAACACAATCCTCCCCAGACAGGAAGTAGCTGTCTGGTTGTCCACGATACCAGTTCTCATACAACTGATACAGAGAGAGAGGTCAAAAGTTTTTCAGCAAGTCACGAACCCCTTGGAGTTCCAGTTTGGAAAACCCCTGAAGAAACACGTGATGTTTTTTGTTTTTTTTAAACCACAGAAAGTCCAATCAGTAGACTCACCAGAGGGTTCCCATCTGACCAACGAAAATCTCCCTCAATGGTCTTGTCATTGAGACCCGTCCACTGATACTCCCTGTATTTATCTAATGAAAGAAAAAAACACAGAAATGCCAAAGAACCAGCATACATTGTCAGTAAGACACAACATAGACTCCATTTCGAGTTTAACACCCGGATGCATCATACTGTATATGACAGACATGCACAGGACCTTTTAACACAACCCTCATTCACTCACATGAATAAGGTGACACGTTCAAAGCCCTTCACCGTTTTGATGATTGCATAGAAATGCAGAACAAAATGCAGGGCCTCTCAATGTTATATCAACAAACCTGGTCTTTTATGAATTCCTTTATGTACTGTAAGCTAAATCGCTTCAGTAGCTTGACACTCTTTTTGACTTTTAGTTTGAGCAATATCGAACAAGAGTACTGCTTTTTTTCAGATATACAACAGTTCAATAAGCAAGAAGTTAGTATTGAGTAAGCTAACTTACAGTTTGGAGAAATTATTGGCATTTTAATTTGTCTATTTTTGCTCTTCACCAATAAAAATAGTTTCAAATGAAGCCAACGCAGATTTAAACGGTGCACATCTCTGAGTAAACATACCTTAATGCAGTTTCTTCCTGAATAATTGGTTAAGTATATAATTCAACGGCTCACTCATAATAAAGACTTTATTTGGTCTGAACCTGAATGAATCTAACAAATTGGTTAAACAAATGATAATTCACTCATAAAGACACTCACTTCTGCACCACCTACTGGCAGAAAGAGTTCCGGAAAAATAAACACACTTGCAAAGGCTAACAGCCTGTCTCATGACACCTTGTTAAACATATTCCATCAGGTTCAAATCAGGTTCCATCAAGTTAAAATTTTTAACATATGATAAGAAATCAAAATGATTAGATCAACAGGAAAGGGCCACCTACAAGCACTTGTTCAGACATACCATTGATAAACTCCTGTTCCTCAGGTGACATAACAGAGACCAGGTGACCTCCGCACATGCGACAGTGCTGCTCTGCCACCTCCCATTTCTGCCGTTTGGTGAAATGTTTGAAACAAAACCCTTGGAACTTTTCCCAGCCTGGTTCACAGTGCTCTAGATCTTTGTTGGGAGATGTAAAAATATTAAAGAAATCAAAACAGAATCAACATTAGGTAACAAAAAAAAAAAAAAAAACATTTAAAAGATTTTTTTTTAAAAGTTCTGGAACAATTGCTCCACTTTTTCCAGTGTAGAAGTACAATGCAGGTAACTCACCTGTCTCACAAATGTCTCCTCCATAAGTGGGTAGACAGAGACACCTATGACCTTCTCCATTGTCCACACATGTGCCTCCATTTTTACAAGGGTTCTCCAGACATGCATCTAAAAGGCCATTCACATGTTTTTATAGCACACTAATACAAATATTGGACACAAGTGAAGGATTTGAAATAAAGCATGATTATACTAAACACAAGGTGGTTCTACTACGCAGCTGCACTGAGAGTATGGCACAAAATTTGTTGACCACAGCTAAAAAAACAGGCTAAATCTAGACCCCTGAACGGTTCTGTTAACCTCTAGCTACATAAAACATGCCATATCAGCACCGGACACATTGACGTTTCTTTCCAATTGTTCTCTTATCACTTTCTAGTCATCACGGCCCCACTAAACCAAACTCTTCCTTCATGCACGACTGAAACTATTTGTTGTGATGGGGGTTAAACAATTCTGATAAATTATTTCTGTCTCTCTGTCTGCACTGTACTATTTGAAAGACGCGCTACTCAGTTGTTACAGATTAGTGCATATCAGATATAAAGTTTCCAGATATTTTAAAGAGATGTATCTGCCAGTGTTCGGAGGGAAACAGCGCCCCCTTTTGAGAGCACATGTTTTGCTCAAGAAATTACACGGTAGTGTTGTTATTAACTTAAACTAAAATTATTAAAAAATATTATCTGATTGGGTAATTTGAAATAAAGCGGAAATATATGAATTAGATGACAAATCTAAATATTACAAGAAAAAAATTTAGAAAGAATTAAATGCAAATTAGAAATGTTGCCTTGTCAACTAATTGAAATAAAATAAGCTGAATTATTATAATGACTAAAACTAAAACTGAAATAAAAATAAACTATATATATATATATATATATATATAAACAAAATGACAAAAAAATTAAACAAATTAAAAAGAAAACTGAAAAAAGGTCATTTAAAATATGTACTATAATAATATATAAATAATACTAAAATAACTGATTTAAGGGGCCTGACCATGTACTTTTTAAACTAATTTAATAGATGAATAGTTATTCATCATTAAATAGCACTGAAATAATTTTGGGCAAGTTTTTTTTTTCTCCTTAAATGCCCACATTAAGAAACTTCTCTTCCCCATTGTAAATGCATGGATATCTACTACAACACAGACAGACAAGCAGTTTTTAAAATACAAATTGCAGCTTGGAAGATGAGACAATACATACAACAATATGTTTACCTGAAATGTAGCCTGTCCTGACCAACACTCTCTGGGTAGGTCTGGCAGGTAGAGTGGAAGACAGTGTGGTTTTGACATCATTCTTCATAATCATTATCATGAGTTCATAATCATTATCATCGTCATCATTATCTTCATTGTTGGCTGTCGTAGTGGATGGTTTTTGGGTTTGCGTTGTTTGCTCATTGGTGGCTGCATTGGTGGAGTCGGATTCATCTAAGGCTTTGATGCCATCTGTGGTAAGCGCCACTTCCCCACTGAATTCAACATCTGCTCTGAACTCTCCTGGGTTTGTGGAAGAGGCCACAGTTTGCCAGATGGGACTTTGGGTCCCATGAGGAAGAAAAGTAACCTCCAGACTTTTTGTGGGTCCCACAGTGCTGGCCTGATTATCATCATTATCACTATTTGTTTCAATAAGGTCTTGCATATCTGTCAGATTAGAGGGAGTGATGGTGGCCACATTTGAGTATGGATGCTTAATAACTGAAGACCCGTTTCCTGGAAGTTCTCTTTCTCCGGAAGAGACATCCTCACCACTGCCATCAACACTGAAAGTTACAGTAGAATTATTAAGCACACTGGATATGGTGGCTCTTTGATTAGATTCCTCTCCAAGCCCTTCCTGTTCCACCATCTCCAGTTCTTCTTCCACAATCCCAAGGCCAGATGGAGTGGTGCTTTCAGAAAAGACTCCTTCCATTTCCTGTGGAGAATTGATTTCTACCTGTACATGCCCATGTGTGGTTGATGTGCCCAACAGATGAGGCATAGGAGTGGTCAACAGTGTGACTGGCAGGATGTCATCATGATCGGCAGAACCTTCAGAAGATTCAGTTTCCTTCGGTGTTGTGCTCCCAGTTGAATAATCACTGGCATCATCAACTGCACCAAGAGACACAGGAAGAGTCTCAGTTGAGGTCTCTTCAGCATTGTGATGGTCTGCAGAACTGTCTTGGAGTCTGGATTTAAAATCTGCAAATGAACAAATCAAACACAACAACTTCATTGTAATTTATAAGGCAAACCATGATTAGGATATGGAATTTTCTTAACAGCTGGTGATTTACAGTTTATCTATGGAAATTTAATCACAATTTTTATTTCCATCCATCCATCGTTTAAATCATTCTCTCTGTCTATAAGGACTATAAACCTTCAAAGTTCAAGGCTTTTTCATAAAACTTTTCAAATATGGATCTCTTTGAATTTCAATAAATTGTAACTTTTTTGAGGCATTCTCAATTCAGTTCTGAATGGCACACAACCCTGATTTCGGTATATTTGTGATTATTAAAAAGCACACAAAAAAGCATTATTTGCTGATACACTGCATAAGTAGATTGTTTCTTTTTCTCTTACTTACTTGGACTAATACTGTTCAGATGTGTTAATGAGAAGCTCTCTGTCATAGTCTCAGGCGTAGATGCTCCATATGTCTCTGATTTATGCGAGGTGACCAAATGTTCGGCTTTTTGTGTGAATAACAAGGTCAAATCCTCACCGGAACCCTCCAACCAACCTTCAGTGCTGGATGGTCTTATTGAGGTGGACTGAGTTGTGTGGGTAAAAAGAGCCAGGTCTTCATCTGGCTCTGGAATTTCTGTGCTGTTTCCTGCATTTTCTTTTACTGTAGCACCTTCAGGTAGGTATGTTGAGAGACTTGACTGGACTGAAGCATCCTGAGTTGTGGTGGCACTGCTTGAGTCATATTCCGGTGTTGTACCCTTAGTGGTCATGGAGATCTTACTAGTCACATGATCTTTATCCTCATCCTCCAGGTTGGTGTTTGGCATGGGTTGGAAGTGTTTGGACCCATCTATCTCCTTCGGTTGGGAGGGCGGTTCCTCTGTTGTCTCTGGCTGAGCCTCTGTAAAAGGGATGAAGTCGATAGGCTCTCCTGGCTGTAGGTTGGTATCTGGCATTGGTTGGTAGTGTCTATGATTGCTGCTCTCAACACCATCCATTGCTGAAGCCTTTATATCTGGTTCTCCTTCTTGTATGAAATCATTGTGTTTTGGATCCATGTAAATATCTGGAATAGACTCAACTTTTTGCCAGGTGACCTCAGAGGATCTCTCTGTGCTGGTTGGGATGGTGGAGTCTCTATAGGTGCTAGCAGTGACATGTAACTGAGGGCTTGTGTTGTGCTTGTGTTCCTCAGGTTCTGAAGTAGTCTGTGTGCTGTAAATGGAGAAGGACTCAACAGCCCCTTGAGCTTCATTTTCTGACTCTTGAGTGATCTGATCCAAATTGTACTCCTCTAGGCGATCTGCTAAAGACATAATATGCTGCTCGGTGTCCTCTGGCTCTGTTGCCATATGATCTATAGGTAAGACTGTCTGAGAGTTGCTGTTAGCTGCAGAGGAAGAGTAGAAGAGATACCAATAACCAAAGGGGGACTGACTTTTTGATGCCAAGGATCCCAATGATATCATTTGGAGGGAATCCCTTTCTTTCATGTAAATCCATTTATGAAAAATATTATCACATCTTTAGTACACAGCCCTAAAAATGCTCCCCCCCCCCTCAAATTTTATCACAGACCCCCTGGCACCCCTTTGCGCCCCCTTGGGGCGTCCCTGGACTACAGTTTGAACCTTGGTTAACTTAAGACAGTTTTGTAAACCTTTAGAAAAACTCAAATTCAAACATATCTGTAAATACCTCTGAAGCAGTAAGTGTCATGGCGAGTGTGTGGTTCAGGGAAACCTGTTTGACTGATAAAACGATAAACTGTCTTGACACCAGGTTCAGAACCCCCACATCGTTCACGAGGTGTCACAATGGGGTATCGAACGCTTCCATCAGCAAGCCAGCCTGGACTGCAGTGGTTCAGACCATCATTCCATGCGGCATACAGTTGACCAGTTGTGGCTAGCTGAGCCCCCTGCTGCTCACAGTATGTCTTAGCCTCCATCAAGCTGAAGCGCTGTGGGGATGACCCATGAAAAACCTCTCCTAAAAAAAGGTTACATCAATGAATGATCAACCAATTTTTGCTTTTAAAAGACTGACCATCACAAACAAGTCATCGTAAACAGAGTGCATTCTTTGAACATGGACTGCTTGCTAATATCAATAGTTTGTAGCACAGTTAGCATTGCATTGCAAAAGTGTAATATTAGCAATATGGGAGTGGTTTACCATGAATGTTCTCCACATAGCAATACACGTCATATAATTCATCATTATCCACCATGCCATAGTTTCGAATGCCTGGTAATCCATCCATGTCTCCAAAACACCCTTCACGTGGCATCTGGATTGGGTATCTAAGAAGGCAAAGGCATGGTATAAAAACATTTGAATGAATTCTAAAGATACTTGTATTGTTGTTATTAGTCAAAACCAACTAAGCTTAACCCCATTAACCAATCTAATTTCTTATTTTGTTTTTATATCCTAAGCAATGCAACAGGACAATGTATTCCAAATATTAAATGGCAAATATGTTCTGACAGACTGTGATTTAGTTGCTTTACATGTGAATAGAAAAATTGCTAGCAGCTAGAAAGTTGTCTGTATCACATCTACTGCATCACATCTACTGCAAATATACTGCAAGTATCTACAAGATATGCTTAGTAGTTGGTTATTTGATGTATCTGTCCACTCACCTAACAGAGTGATCTGAAAGCCAGCCGGCGTCACACTGCTCATAACCGCTGTGGTACGCAGCCAGCAGCTGTTCTGGAGAAGCAATCTGAGCTCCAATGTCCTCACACGCGTCTTTGGCCTCATCAAACGTGAAGGCATAGCGACTTGATGTATGGCGGTAGTGGAAGACGACACCTAAGAACACACAGCATGTCACTGTTCTCATATATCATAGCTTTTGACCTGTTATGAAGTGCTATTTGACATTTACTGGTCTGGACAATAAATGTTTCTTGAGCACCAAATCAGCATATTACAATGATTTCTGAAGGATCATGTGACACTGAAGACTGGAGTAATTGCTGATGAAAACAGCAAGAATAAATGACATTTTACAATTTATTCAAAAGAAAAAATTATTTTAAGTTTTAATAATATTTCTCAATATTACTGTTTTTACTGTATTTTTGATAAATGCAGTCTTGGCGAGCATAAGAGATTTCTTTCAAAAGCATTACAAATCTTTCTGATCCTAAACTTTTGAATGGTAGTATGTATGTATGTGTATAATGTGTGTGTGTGTGTGTGTATATATATATATATACAGTATATATATATATATAATTTTTTAATGATATGTTCTTAATTATATGAATTTCCTGCTTATATAAGCAGGAATTTCTTCCAAATCTTATTAATGAATTGGGTTCAAAACACTTTTGTCTAAATGTGGCAAGATCTAAAGTTTTGTCACAGACAATCTGGGGCCGCCAATGATTTTTGCACGTAAAGTAGTTTAAATAATAATCACCTTTTACTTTGACTTGTGCCTGGTCATGAGCATCCTCCAAGCCATGCTGGACTTCACAACGGTAGAAGCCTGTATCGTTGTGTATCAGTCCATCCAGTCTGAGGGTGAGATCAACTGAAGAGGCAGCATAATTCAGCAGTGATGCCCTGCCTTTATACAACTCACTCACCTTTACCCGCTCACCACGGGCCACCAAGATTTCTGTCTCTCTGTTTGATGAAAGAAAGCTCCATTTGACTCGTGGCTGGCTCAGTACAGCATGTCGGCCCAAAGATGTGGTCCGGGAGAGACTAACCAGACAGGGCAGAGTCAGGGAGCCCCCCAAATTTGCAGACACTGGGGAGCTATCAGGAATGGTCACTTGTAAGAATGTGGTCTCATCTGAGAAAAAGACAAGAATGATTGAGATGCTAATCAACTGACAGTTTAATACTGACCTGAATTGGATTTAAATTTTTAATATTCAAAGCTTTGAATTTAATTTTAGTGTGCCTTTTTAGACTTTGTATTACTAAAAAGCAATAAAAGTGTTTTAACACACACTGTAAATTCACTCTAAGAGCTGTCTGTGACCTTTACTGTTATTTATCATTAATTATATCCTGTGTGTTGAACGGTAGAGGTGAGACACACCTGCTGCATGACTGAGGACGGCAGAAGATGACAAGACAAAGAGGCAGATGGCACACAGCAGAATATGCAGGAACATCGCTGATCTGAGACCAAACAGAGAGGGAGAGAATGAGACAATATATAGAAACCAAGTCAAAGAACAGCATTATAAAAGTCAAAGGGACACTGTGACATACCACAACATAAGATCGTTGTGTTGAAATGAAAGATGCAAACATTTATTTCCAGTACAGCAATTTAGTTAATTTATGTCATTTAATTAAACTGCATTCTGTTCCAGTGTAACTTCATGGATATTCATAGGGGGAAATGACACACTGCCGTGTGTGAGAAAGCGAGAAAATGAGAAAGAGGGAGAGAAAGTTATTTGTGCCTCTGCTGTTGCCAGATTGTGTGACTTCACACTATCACTGAATTTTTTGAGCCTTTTGAAATCAAACTGTTTGACTGCAAAATTTGAATAGCTATTGCAATAGCATTAAGTCACCAAATTAAGTGAATTTTAGTCTGTTCAAGTGAAGAAAAGAAAATTGCTTTTAAAAAAAGGGGTTGTCAACCTTTTCAGAACCAGGGACCCCCGCTAAGAGGTATACAGTTTAATCATTTATTAGAACGTTTAGATTTACAATACAGTTATATGAAATGTCCCATAAGAATATATTTAGGTTATATAAGTTAACCAATTAACAAATATTTAACACTTTTAAAGAAGATTTTATATATATACAGTATATATATATGCATGTGTATTTTTTTTACATCTTCTCCACAGATCCTTTTTGTAGACCTCTGGTTGAAAACCCTGGTTTTAAAGGCATAAGACTGAATAGAACAAAACAGAAAGGCTTGCCTGTAGTTCTTTGGAAAGGAGCAACAAAATGCTCAAACAGCGCAGTAAACTAATTTTCACTGCAGACAGCACAGTCTTTAGAGGGTGTGTTTATTCTTTACACGAGAAGACTTCACAGACTTATAATTTGTGTTGAATAAAATTTTTATTTGTTTTATTTAGCTTTATGTGTGGCTTTGCATTTTCACAAGCTTTCTGAATCAGAGGTTAGTCAAGAGTTTCCTGAATAGAGCATTTGGCAACCCTGTGCTACGTCCAGCTGGCATGATCTTTGGGAGCTCTTGTATGTGCTCAGAATTCTGACGAGTCACCGAACAGACTAACTATCCTTTTCTAAACATGAGCATCTCTTTACCAGTACATCCATCTCCACTAAGGTCATCTTTATGCACCTGTCTCTGTGCAGTCCTAAAAACTACACACAGAGCACAATATAGACTGTGTTTAGCTAAACGGCCCAGTGAAAAGGAATGTTTTAGTGGCTAGATGGTTTCTAAGTGAGACAGGCTGAAATAAATAAATAAAAGACCACCTGCTAGATCCACTGAAATACAGCTTGTAAAGACAGAATGAACTGAATTGTCATGCCTCAAAGAATGAGCCAGAAAAGGAAGTATAGACATAACAGTGGTCCAGTGATTTTAAATATCAATTTTAAATATCCCTGTGACTTTTTAAAACCCTTACAAATAAATCTGAGTAAGTTTCAGCAACAGCATAAGCAATTCTTATGCAGGAGTCCAGGCACCATTTAAATGAAGTGGATGGTAATGAGTTGATTACATCAATTTTAGATGATAACATATCATTGACTTTAAGTCATTTTAATGACAGGATGTTTACGGTAATGTCTGTGCAAAATAAGGGGTCCTTAAGTATCTAATTGTTACTCTTCTCTGTTTACATGAAATCTTTTACAACCAACCAGATGTGAAATTACAGACTACAATCCCTAAAGAAAGACCCTCATTCCTGATGTGTAATGTTACCTAATAGAGCACAGGCTGATGAAGTGGACATTACTAATGCAGTGTGAGTTTTAATCAATGAAACCGTCATGGAAGTGCCCTGGAACAGGAGTTTTTTTTAATCTTCTGAACAATTCATCTGTGTACTGCTGCTCTGGGTTTGGACTTTTGGACAAATGAACTGCAAAAACACCAAATTCTTAACAGCAAACCTTCCATATGGACTCATTTAAAATTAAAAGAAATAAAATAAATGTATTACAATGTATAAATAAATGTATAAATTAACAAACAACCAGTCCCAACACCAATACAGTGTTTTGACGGGGGTTTTTTCTTAAGTTTCTTAAGAAATTATTATCAATGTGAGAGGATGAGAGAGAGAGAGAGAGAGAGAGAGAGAGAGAGAGAGATGGATGGATGGAAACTGGCATGAACTGGTTGACCTGAAGCTGGATACATGAATGTGTATTAAAGACTACTGCCATGGAGAAGTAGGGGTGTGTTTTCACTGTACCTCCTCTAAAAGTAAGAGGACTATCAAGAACTATAATACCGAGAAGACTGAACAAAGCTGCCTTGCTGTTTAACTGTATGTATTTGATCTGTCTCTCTGCTCTCTCTGGGGCAGTCGTGACCTAATGGTTAGAGAGTTGGACTTGTAAACCAAAGGTTGCGGGTTCGAGTCTCAGGTCCGGCAGGGATTGTAGGTGGGGGGAGTGAATAATTCCACCTTCAATACCACGACTGAGGAGAGACCCTTAAGCAAGGCACTGAACCCCCAACTGCTCCCTGGGCTCTGCAGCAATATGGCTGCCCACTGCTCCGGGTGTGTGCACTTGGATGGGTTAAATGCCTCATGTCACTTCACTTCTCTTATCTTGTATCCTGTTCTTGAGAACATTACCAACAGACACAGCCACATTTCCATAAGCCAAAAGTAAAGCCAGATTGCTATAAGGGCAAACATGGAGGACGGGGCCCAGCAACCTCAAGAGTGCTTAGGCAGGCATCTCCACGGATGCCTGCTGTCTGGAATACAGAATGACTTAATTTGGAAGGGAAATGGGGAAGGAGGCGGTCTATTTCGCTTACATCACAGCAGTGATTTTACAGACCATTTAAGAGGCTCACTATTTCTTGCTGAAGATTTGGTTTTAGTTTGCCATATTATGCCAATGCTGGATAAACTGTCAGACAGACAAGGGATGGTAAAAGAAAGAAGAAAAACTTTCCCATGCACACCGTTCTCTGTGGAATGCTGCTCCGTTTTGCATTTTGACCATATTTTGTTCTTTATTTTTCTCTGCGTTGTCTGTAAGCTTGGTCATGGACTCTTCCCTCGCTTTTCTTCTCTTTCAGTGCCACACCCACCCTCAACTCAAGCCCTTTCTAACCTTGCATGACTCTCTGTGACTTCGTCCATCACCCGGGGCAACCAGCACTGTCCTCAGAAATACAGACCGGCCGGAACTCACACAGAGAGAGACAGAGAGGGTAATTCACCCATGCTGCAGAGGTCTGAGGTGTTATTAGCCGAGCAGCCTGTGGTAGATCTGGCTAGCCAAGCATACAGCCATTCTCTGAGCTCTGTAAGAACCTGCTGAGAATGGATCTGAATAGGGACTGAACCTCACAAACTTATAAATGAACAACATTGTATATTGTATATAACCATTAACGTAGATGCATAAAAGCTATACAAAAATCTATGTAATAATATAATATAACAATATAATATAATATACAAATTGAAGTCACATGCATGAGTATAAGTTTGAAAGAAAAACTTAACACATTAATGTAATAATAATATAAATGGAGTATTCACTACCGTTCAAATGTTTGGGGTCTGTAATTTTTTTTTAATGTTCACCAAGCCTGCATTTATTTGATCAAAAAAATAGAGTAAAAAATAATGTTGTGAAATATTATTAGTTTAAAAGTAATGTTTTCTATTGGAATATATTGTAAAATGTAATATTTTATTTAATTGTTTTTATTTTATTCCTGTGATGACAATGCTGAGTTTTCAGCAGCCACAGTATTATTTTAGTCTTCAGTGTCACATGATCCATCAGAAATCATTCTAATATGCTGGTTTTTAAAACAGTTCTTATTATCATCAATGCTGAAAACAGTTGTGCTGCTTAATATTTTTTTTTCTTGAAATCATGATACTTTTTTCAGGATTCTTTAATGAATAGAAAATTCTAAAGAATAGCATTTACATGAAATTGAAATGATTACATTACAAATGTCTTTACTGTTTCTTTTTATCTTGTTGACTTTTGATTGAATGCATCCTTGGCTGCTAATAGATTAAAAGTATTAAGATTATCACGAGAGACCCTTTACTCTTCACATTGGGGTGATCAGGACTGGGCATGACTGCTGCACAGTTAAATTAGGTCAGATGTGTCCTGCAGGGGTTCATGCAAGTATTTTGGCTGTGGTGATTGAAAGAGAAGACATCTTATTAATTTGAGAGGAAATGACCAAATAGTTTCTTTTATTCAGGATATAATTAAGACATAAATGTTTTTTAGTTTTGTTTCAAGACGCCTCTTCTTTATCTGATCTTTATCTTCGCCTGATCTTTATCTTATAACTGCTTGAAAAACACTCACACATCGACTTACTTCTGCTCTGCCTCACCTTTTTGAGCGATGGGTTTAGAAACATGCTGAGCCACTGTGAAGACGAATGGTTGCTGTGGCACTACAAGCAATAAAGTGTTGCAATTTTACAGCTGAAAACACAATGCAGATATTAACGCTCCGTGTCTCAATAGAATTAAGTTGACTCACATAAGCATTGGAATAACTGCAGACCAAACAGGTGTTCATGAATCATGTCTCTCATGCTACATTTGGCACCTGGATTTCTGCTTAGTTTGTACCACAAAGCAAAATCATCCAGCAGCTGTGTTGCAGACGTCTTTTCCTCACTTGCTCAAAAACCTCTAATATTTGTGTCTACAAAGCCTTTAGTCTCAGGAGCAATATTCAGATATATAAAGAGCTAAACTCAGCACACTAATATTATTTTATTTTTCACCAATTCAATTCCATCACCAGTACAGGAATAGATTCTGCAACTGGAATTGGTGTTTGGCAAGCCTTTGCAACACTCAGTAATCTTAAAAGTATTATTTTCAGAGTTAAATAACTTGCCGTTGTTCTGCAGTAATTGTATATTTAGGTAATGGAGATAAAAATAAACGATTACAAGATGAGTGTTTGCGAAGTTTGCTGCAAATTCATTTATCTCAACTGCAGTTTCTGCTCATGCATATATAGGGCATGCATTCATTTAGAAGTGTCAAGAACAGGTGTCTTCTCTTTGAAGGCTCAGTCTGTATAAAGCACTTACGCACCATCCAACACTGACAACCTTTCAAACACATTCTAAACAAATTCTAAAATTAATTCTCAGTTCAAAGACTCCGGGAATAGATGTTCTCAGCAATAACAGATCCACATGAAAAGAGCTTTACAGAGAGAGCCTTTTTAGTTTCATTAAAAAAAGAACAACTTTTTATGCTTCAGTTGCTTAGAAAAAGATGTGCTGGTGCTTTAAAAATCCAGATACAAATAGACTGATCTGAAGAGCCTATAATGTAACATCAAGAAATGTTAATCTCCAAAGAACCATTTGCAGCCAAAATAATGATTCCTGCTGTCTGATGCCATAGGAGAGTCTTTTTCGTTTCACAAAAACTTTTTATTCACCAGTTATTTAGAATATTATGCACTGGTTACTAAGACACAGTTTATCAAAGAACAGTTATTAAATGGTGCTATGTTATAATAATGCTAATATAATAATAATCTGAATGGATAGTACTCTGCATAATAGTCTGTACCAGACTAATGGCCAAATAACATGGGCTGATGCAACATGCATATTCAGCACAGTAATGCCCTCCATAACATCTCATACTGTGCTCTCAAACTTAAAAACGCATAGACAGAATTCACTTACCTTAAAAATGATGCCCAAAATGTCAAAATCCAAAAGCCATGAAATCAATTTGCTAAGTTGCAGTTACTTTTACAGAATCATTATAGGCAATTTAAATGCATTCAAAGGCACATACCTCATTCCTCTTGGATTCCTCTTGAAAAGCCCCCGTGCAGATGGAGGATTGTATAGAGTCTCATAGAGTGCAGGCTGATGATGGATGCTGTGAGCTCGTCCAGAGGAGGAGAAGAAAGAGAGAGGATGACAGAGAGTGGAGGAATAAAGGCGCAGGAAGGATCTGCGATCAACCCACTCTCTTTAACCAACAGAGTTCATTTTCCTATTTGTCCCTGGCACGATGAAAAAAGTGGGAAGGGACGGAGGAAAAGTTAAAATGTCCTAAATTAGAATGAGCTGAGAGAGAGAGAGAGAACACGCTATTAATTAAGTATCATACACACCTGAAATGTTGCTCGATGCCCTGTTATTGTCCTATAAAAGAGGGTAAACCCAGAAGTTAATGCATGTAATATTGTTTCAAAATGACAAGTGACTGAAAATTGATTTGATATGAGCACTTCTGTTCTTCATACAGCATACAGTTCTTCATTTTTTTTCTCAAAAAAAAAAAGAAAAGCTTGCCATGCTTAAAAGAACAAAAATGAGAGATAGCTCCAGGCATCGTTTGAGTTCATTGCTGGTTCATAACTGGGAATCTTCTTGACCGACATTTGCTGATTCTGTCAAGGCATTAAAGGATTAAAACCTGTCGAGGTGAAGACAGCAGACAATTTTTCTATGGTTAAAAAAAAGAAAGAAAGATCAAATTGACACATCAGAAACAAAAAAAAACATGAAAATTTGCTGAAAATGTACTCACCCTGAGATCATCTAAGATGTAGATGAGTTTGTTTTTTCATTGCAAGAGATTTAGAGATATTTAGCATTACACCACTTGCTCACCAATGGATCCAGTGAATGGGTGCCATCAGAATGAGTCCAAACAGCTGATAAAAGCATCACAATAATCCACAAGTAATCAACATGACTCCGGTCTTTCAATTAACATTCAAGTAACAAAAGCTGCATGTTTTTAATAAATAATGGCCTGAGGGTGAGTACATTTTTAGCAAGTTTCATTTTTGGGTGAATTATTTCTCCAACAAAGTGTATTCAAAAACTTTAATTTCTGGGTTGTCTTAATGTTTGTTCCAGATATATGCATTCCAGAAATATTCCAGAATGAAAACTGTGCCAACAAGTTCTCGTAGTCTTAGTAATGTAGGGTAATCATTTTGTTACATGGATAAACATCTTGAGGAAACTTTCACTCTCTGTGAATTTACCCATTGTTTAAAGGGGTCATCGGATGCCTATTTTCCACAAGTTGATATGATTCTTTAGGTCTTAATGAAAAGTCTATAACATACATACTTTGGTTTAGTGATATTAGGTTCTTGAACGAATCGTTCTTTTGAGCCGGTTCTCAGGACGTAACCGGTTGAGCCGGTTCACAAATCGAACTGAATCGAACTTTAATTCCGGGTTAATAACGCAGGACGCATGAGCCGTGGCGAAGTTAGCCGAGGATTACCGAAGATTCTGATGAGTGAGTTGACGATACTGTGCAAGCCTGAGGGGCGTACGATAAATATGCTTGTTTATTATGACTGTTAGGCTATTAATTTACATTTTATTAAAACCTGCAAAAACCTTTCTGTCGAGTGATGCAAATAAATTTTATAATAGTTTATTGTGCATGCATATTATATTTAAAGTTGCTTAAGCGAAATCAAGGAGTTTATAAGGCTTTTTTTTATTCATTCTTTAAACGTAGACATGTAGAACATATCCGCGTTTGTGCATCAATGTCTGTAATGTACGGTGGCCGAGAAGTGCAAACCACATTACAATTCTGAAAACAAAATAACAAATTACAAACGCAAATGCAAGTCTAAAAAACAAAATAACAATTCAGAAAGCACAACAACAATTCAGAAAACATTATAACAAGTCAGAAAACACAATGACAAATTCGAAAACAAAATAACAAGTCAGAAAACACAACGACAAATCCACGTAGACATGTAGAACATATCCGCGTTTGTGCATCAATGTCTGTAATGTACGGTGGCCGAGAAGTGCAAACCACATTACAATTCTGAAAACAAAATAACAAATTACAAACGCAAATGCAAGTCTAAAAAACAAAATAACAATTCAGAAAGCACAACAACAATTCAGAAAACATTATAACAAGTCAGAAAACACAATGACAAATTCGAAAACAAAATAACAAGTCAGAAAACACAACGACAAATCCAAAAAAAAATTAACAAGTCAGAAAACACAATAACAAAGACAAACCGGAAGAGGTAGGTATAGTTTGAGACAGCGCTATTGGTTTGGGATTACTCACCGCTGACTGGACGAGACATCTGTCAATCAACGTATACAGGGAAGAACCAGCCGAAGAACAGCAGAGTCGTGGTAGAAAGTTCGGAGATGGTATTAAAGTAGCTCATAGTGTAAATAGGTATTTGCACTTAGTGTAAATAGCATATTGCTTAATATACTGCTATTTTCACTTAGTGTAAATAGAATCCATTGCTAATACGAGATTTGAAAAGGGACTGACTCATGACAACAACATTCTGACTTGTTATAATGTTTTCTGAATTGTTGTTGTGCTTTCTGAATTGTTATTATTTAGTTTTTTAGACTTGCATTTGCATTTGTAATTTGTTATTTTGTTTTCAGAATTGTGATTTGCTTTGCACTTCTCGGCCACCGTAGTAATGTGTGCTGTAGGTGCGAAACTTTTAGGAATCTTATCCAAGTTGTAGGCTAGTCAATATTGGTCAGTCATATCTGAGGATCCGCGAATGAAACTGTGACCACAAACACCATTAACTTAAGTGAATTATATGGCAATAATTGGCAATATGCTTTCACACAAATAACTTTATTTTTGAATGTTTCAATATGCGTCGACACAAATGACTTATTTGAATTGTTCATTGATACAACATGGCACTGAGTTGTTAGAAAAAAATATAATTTTTATTTTTTTATTACAAAACTTGTAGAAACATACAGAAACAGGGAAGCGAGACATGAATATATTCCACCAAAAAGCAATTATTAAAAATAAGAACAGAAAACAAATATTCTGGATTTGCATGTCAAATTAATTATTATCGATACATAAAAGTGCAAAAATAAACTTACATTCTTTTAGAAAAGTTGTCTTAATACATCAAAAGTTTGGCACTCTTTTTGTTATTAGTAAGTCTAAGAGATGAAACAAGAGAGTCCAATTCAACAAGAAAAATGGGGAAAGACAAAGGAGATTTAAGCCATTTTTGCTTATAAATGAACAATTTTGCATTCAGTATAAGAAAATGAGTTGTTAGAAAAGAAATGCGTAGAGACGTTATTGCTTGATGACGTCAGGAACCGATGAATCGGCTTTTTGAACCGGTTCAATGAGCCGATCTGTCCGAAAAGTACCGGTTCGTGGAAATGTAATGGATAAAAATATAAGCTACACAGTGATGAAACTGAGTGCAACTCTCTGTCACATCTGTATAGCAGGGTAAAGGGTGTATACCTTCCATGACTCGCTGTGCTGACTCTCTCAATGCTAGGAGAAATTTGTGTCAAGGTTGGTGAGCTTTAATAACCAATTCAAACTCAGTAATGATGAGACAACTGCTTATTCAAAGAAACGACCAGTTTGAATTGGTTTTGAGGCATGAGTCATTGCTGATTCACATCTGTAAGTTTGAATCTGATCCATTTGAGTCATGTCTGTGAAGGTAACCGCATGTGGACACAGCAGACCAGAGCCTAGCCTCCTGTTAAAACAGTAGCAAACTTTCAGAGATGAGAGGCTGGATGATAGAAGCAAATAATAGTTTCCGATGACTTATTTGAATTGTTCATTGATACAACATGGCACTGAGTTGTTAGAAAAAATAAAAATTTTATTTTTTTATTACAAAACTTGTAGAAACATACAGAAACAGGGAAGCGAGACATGAATATATTCCACCAAAAAGCAATTATTAAAAATAAGAACAGAAAACAAATATTCTGGATTTGCATGTCAAATTAATTATTATCGATACATAAAAGTGCAAAAATAAACTTACATTCTTTTAGAAAAGTTGTCTTAATACATCAAAAGTTTGGCACTCTTTTTGTTATTAGTAAGTCTAAGAGATGAAACAAGAGAGTCCAATTCAACAAGAAAAATGGGGAAAGACAAAGGAGATTTAAGCCATTTTTGCTTATAAATGAACAATTTTGCATTCAGTATAAGAAAATGAGTTGTTAGAAAAGAAATGCGTAGAGACGTTATTGCTTGATGACGTCAGGAACCGATGAATCGGCTTTTTGAACCGGTTCAATGAGCCGATCTGTCCGAAAAGTACCGGTTCGTGGAAATGTAATGGATAAAAATATAAGCTACACAGTGATGAAACTGAGTGCAACTCTCTGTCACATCTGTATAGCAGGGTAAAGGGTGTATACCTTCCATGACTCGCTGTGCTGACTCTCTCAATGCTAGGAGAAATTTGTGTCAAGGTTGGTGAGCTTTAATAACCAATTCAAACTCAGTAATGATGAGACAACTGCTTATTCAAAGAAACGACCAGTTTGAATTGGTTTTGAGGCATGAGTCATTGCTGATTCACATCTGTAAGTTTGAATCTGATCCATTTGAGTCATGTCTGTGAAGGTAACCGCATGTGGACACAGCAGACCAGAGCCTAGCCTCCTGTTAAAACAGTAGCAAACTTTCAGAGATGAGAGGCTGGATGATAGAAGCAAATAATAGTTTCCGCACGCAGAGAGAGGAGGGTGAATATGGCTTATCACATATTCTTCAAGTCATATACAAGAGGAATGTAACATATCAACACAGATGACAGTCTCAGAAATCCTAAAACATGCTGAAGATGAGAAATCAGGTAATATCACTCTGAACATCTACAGTAAATGACTATATGCATTATGAACAGCCTTAAGTTTATATAAAAGCAACAGTACATTGTTTATGGGCTCTTGTATTATGGTAATCCTTTAATAATGAGCAAGGTTACCTCTGCCTGCCAGCCATTGAGAATTTTAATACTTAAACTATTTTACAGACATTACTACCATCCACATCCAAGCCACAAGTGGGAAAGTATGAGGTCGCAGACTGCCGTCTCTCTACAGCACATCCCATTAAGCCTGATTTAATCAGGAACTCTTTAAAATAAAGTTCAAATTACTAACATTAGTGAATGAAATGGGTATCATAAAACAACAATTTACAGCATTTATTAATTTTTTATATATGTTATGCATATTAAATTATATTTAATGTCACTTTGTGTATAATACTTAGTTTATAGTTTATTTATACAACTTGAAATGTTAACGCATAAATTAATATTAGCCGAGATGAATAAATGCTGTAAATGTATCTTTTATAAAGACAAATACTAATAATTATAAATACTAATATTAATGTATATAACTTAAAATAATTAAAATTTCATCATATACCAAGTCATTAAGAGTATTTAAAGAGAAATGTCATATTTAATATCTCAATTTAATGGATCAAACGGGATTTTTACACAATTTTTATATTTCAAATTTGTTTTTTTTTTACATTTCGATTTAAAAAAAAAATCCTAAAAAATGACCAAGGTTTTCATATAAATTTTATATTAAATATAAGCAGCACAAATGTTCTCTAAATGAATAAGAAAAGTTTATTGAGCAGCAAATCTACATATAATGATTTTAGAATTATATATATATAAACACGCTGTATTGGATGGATGGATATATCATGGTTTAACAATAATAAATATTAACATGTTCAAATCTGATGGCAATTTGGTTTATTTTTAATGTGGTGACACAATCAAACTTAATGTTGGTATGATACAGACATTAACAAGAAAAATTACAAACTTGAACTATAATGTCAAAAACACACATGCTTTAGAATAAGACACTGGTCCTTAGGCTGAGGCAAACCTCACGGATAATATAACAGTTGTCACCAGAGAACCCTTTTTAGGACTGCACTAAAGGTTTTTACAGCCATTCTAAATGTGTGGGCCTAAATGTTCTGTTAAATCAGTTTTGCATATTTTAGAGAATACTTATCCTTAAACATACAAAAAAGATGCAAAAAGTGAGATTACTGCATGTAATGCAAGTATCAGGTTGTGTTCTACAGCTTGTTAGATTGAAACCTTCTGATTATGCAAAAGAGAATCCCAAATAAGGCTAAAAATCAGTCCATCACAAGCTTGTTCAACTGCTGGGAAACTGGTGGGCAAGGAACATCCAACTGCTTCCCAAACATCACCAAAGTGGTGCGACCGGACTCTTAAACACAGACTGATGATTGAGTGGGTTTGGAAGGAAACAAGCTTAACTATAATCTCAAGGATAGCAGTTGAGGCCCTGTTCATTTGGACAGTTAAATACAGGAGGAGCAGTAATTCATGTGGTGGTGTTGAATTCATAGTAGAAGAGGAATGCTGACTCGTCCTGTTCGTCAGACATCAGAAAGACAGACAGCCGGAGAGTGAAACAGTGAGAGCTTTTTTTTTTCACTTTCTGTAAAGATTCTGAACGTAACTAAACATCATGTCTACAGTTAGCATAAAGTCTAATTATCTGCAACATAATTGCTTTAAATAGCCAACAAACCAAAATAGTTGACTTAAAATGCTTTTCTTTTTTTACAGAAACTAAAGAGCCCCCTTGAAGAATTTAAAACCAGGCATGGCTAAGATGTTTAGCTGATATAAAAGGTGGGAAGTAAAAAATCTTATCTTTAAAAAAACTTTTTGATTCAGAGCTAGATCCACTGCTTTAGCTGAAAGGCTGAGAGCTGAGAGCTGAGAGTTTTTGCTCCCACATGCTTTCCACTACTTTGTACAGTTCCATGGTGGCTTTGGCATCTTCTACTGATGAGTGGCCTCTCTTCCCTGTCTGAAAATATAAGGAGAGAGTTTTTCAGTGGAAAAAAATGAAAGCCATCTTTATTTTCTTTATAAAAATAGTCTTGTCCTCTTTCAATCCAAGGATCCAAGAGCTGCTTTGAACTGACTCCAGATTTACCCTCTCTTAAATGTCTGACAGCTGAACTGATCTCCTCTAAGCACTCTGATCTTTGTGGCAGAGGTGAAACTGACATCCACTGAGACACGTTACAATGTTCTGTGCCAAGTTAAACCCACCTGTATGTCCTTTTTGAGAATAGCCTTAGTGAGCCTCTTCAGAGACACCATTTCATTCACAGGCAGCCCAGCTTTCTGGTTTAGCAGTGGAATCCGCGCCGTATCTCGTGTTTGGCAAGCAGGATGGAAATATTTTAAGGCCTTGAAGTCATTATTGATGGCATGGCCCACAACCACTTTCCCTGTTATTATCTTCACAATCTGTTTGCAAAACGTATAATAATGCTTAGTAGACTTACAAAAACAATCAGACTATTACTGGTTTGTCATTACTTGGTTTTGAGCACAATGAACAAATGATGATACTTTGTCTACATAATTAAAAATAAATCAATAAAATTATAATAACAATAAAATCTCAAATCAGTCATTTTAAATGCTGTGAATTTAGGCATCAAATAACATACAGAATGAAAATAGATAGGGCCTACTCATTTGGATATAATGATACATTTAACGGAGTTGTATTCAATGATTAACTTTAAAGTGAGAATTGGATGATGGCAAAGGAAACCTAAATGTAAAAATATTGAAATGAGCATGAACAATTAAGTATACAATATCAATTTAAAAATGTGTAACACTGGTTGATAACTGATAAGATATTGTTCTACCAAATTATAATTTTAAATCAGAAAAAAAAAAAGATTTTAAACAGTTGTATATGTTTCTATGGTGATCGTTTTACTGATCCACTGGGAATGTTACATATATTATGTAATAATTATGTCCACAAACAAATTATAACATTATGTGATCTGAAAAACAAAACAAAAAACAAAACAATAAAAACCCTCAAGCCTCAAAGCCTTCATAAAATGTTGTGGGTGTGCAGTGTTCGCCAGTGTTATTTATACCATTTTTAAAAATATTTATTTTTGTATTTTCATTTCCAGTTTTACAGTTTTAGTAATTTTGTTGTGCTTTTGACATTTTTATTAGTTATTGTTTTTTTAAAATAATTTTTTTAATTGTCTATATAGTTTTTAATACTTTTTATTTCAATTTTTGGTATTTTAGTGCATAAAGGTTAACTAAATAGAAATGAGAAAGGTTGCTTTGACATAGGGCTGGACGATATGGCCAAAATTGATATCACGATATATTTCTTCATTTCGGTCGATACGATATAATCCCGATATCGATATGAACACTATTTATCTGAATTCGAAATCTTTTGTAACATTATAAATGCCTTTATCATCACTTTTGATCAATTTTAAGCATCCTTGCTAAATAAAAGTATTAATTTCTATAATCTTTCCCAAAAAATTAATAAAAATTATACTGAATCGAATAGTGTATAATGTTACAAAAGTTTTTTATTTCAGATAAATGCTGATCTTTTTTTTTTAAATAATTTATTTCAGTTAGCATTTATTTCAAGTAACAACAATAACAACAGCTGTATTTATTCAGTGCAACTTAGAACATTCCAAGTGAAAGATATAACACCAACATGTCAGAAAAAACAACAAAAAAACTACCGGGATCAGAGTTGGAAAAAGATCACCCCCTTGTGTCAGTATTTTGTTTAACCACCTTTTGCTTTAATTACAGCCTTTAGTCTGTTGGGATATGTCTCTACTAACTTTGCAATATTTGCCCACTCTTCTTTGCAGAACTGCTCAAGTTCAGTTAAACGTGATGGTGAGAGTTTGTGGACTGCAGTCTTCAAGTCATTCCACAGATTTTCAATGGGGTTTAAGTCTGGGCTCTGACTGGTTCATGCAAGGACATTCACCTTTTCTCCTTCAACCACTGTGTGCTCAGTTTTGCTGTGTGCTTTGGGTCATTGTCATGTTGGAAGGTAAACCTTCTTCTCAAGAACAACTTTCTGGCAGAGGCCAGCAGATTTTCCTCAAGAATTTGATGATATTTTGCCCCATCCATTTTTCTTCTATCCTGACAAGTGCTCCAGTCCCTGCTGCAGAGAAACAGCCCCATAACAGGATATTACCACCTCCATGCTTTACTGGAGGAATGCTGTTATGTGGATGGTGAGCTGTATTGGATTTCCACCAGACATAACGTTTAGTGTTGAGGCCAAATAATTAAATTTAGTCACATGTGGCCTCAGAATCCTCAAGGTGCATTTTGGCAAAGCTCAACCCTCCCATACAAGCCACATTTGTGAAGAATTTGTGATATTGTTGTCACATGCACACAATAACCACTCTTTGTCATAAATTCCTGCAACTGCTTCAGAGTTGCTGTAGACCTCTTGGTAGCTTATCTGACCATTTTCCTCCTGGCTCTTTCATCCAGTTTGGAGCAACATCCTGATCCAGGGAGGGAAGGTTTCTTTACTGTTCATTAAGTTTTCGACGCCAGTTTTATTATTATGGTGATTATGGTATATCAAAATTTCTATTTTAATTTTCACACACACACTTGCATTATTCGTAATCGAGAAAGATTCAACTCCCATTTGTGAACGAATCGTTCATGTCGGTTTTGTGAATCAGTTCAACCGAGTCACTGATTTGAATCAGACATCACTAGTAGGCGGCGCGCTTGCGAACACGGGTCGGGAGGAATGAAGCTTCTTCCCGGTTGTTGCTGATTTCACTGGTGGGGGCGGTTTGGCAACAGCTGATCTGTGACTGGAGAGTGCATGGTAGGAAGTGGCGTAGATTCCGGAAGTGATCCGGAAATGGAGGATGAAGTGTTTGACGCGGATGAAGGCGGGAATGGAAATAATGAATGGAGTATAGTAGAAAATCGAAAAAAGAAAAGCTGGAGTAACGCATCTGAAACTGACAGTGAAAATGGAACACATCTGACAAGAAGAAGAAGGAAGAGTATAAGGTAGTGATGAAACTTGAAACCGGATCTTTCAGTATCATTAATCCGCTGAAATTATCTAAAACAATTAAGGAAGTGATAGGACTGATTGAAAGTGTTAAGAAGTTGAGGGATGGTAGATTGATAATATATTGTAAGGATAGTAGGCAACAAAAGAAGGCTCTAGGAGTTAAATCGATCATGGGACAAAGTGTGATTTGTTCAGTACAAGAAGAAAAGAAATGGGTGAAAGGAGTAATAACAGGGATCCTTTAGTGAGTACATTAACTTTAAGAGAGCACAGGCAAAAGTGAGGAGGGAGGTAAGGAAAGCAAAAAGAAATTTCTGGAGAGAATTCTGTAATAGAGTTGGGGAAGAAATTGAAATGAATGAAGTTTGGAATATGATTAGGAAGATGGGAGGGATTCAGAGAAATAACAATATTCCAGTTTTAGTAAATAATGGAAAAATAGCAATAAAAGACAGTGACAAAGCAGAGATGTTAGTGGAAGCATTTGTAAAGGTGCACAGTAAGGGTAATATTTCAGATAATATGAGGAGATATAGGGAACAGAAAGTTAGGGAGAATGCTCACATTTATGTAAAGAACAATCCATCAGGAAGTATGTTAGACTCAGAATTAACTTTGTATGCATTAAAGAGAGCGCTTGCAGGGGTCAAACATACTTCTCCAGGAATGGATGACATATGCTATGAGATGATAAAGCACTTATCAGAATTATCATTAAGTATGATTTTAAGACCTTTTAACAAAATATAGGAGACAGGGAATTTGCCAGAAGATTGGAAGCATGGGGTCATAGTGCCAATAGCCAAACCAGGAAAAGACCATTCTCAGCCAATTAATTATAGACCTATTGCGCTGACATCAAATGTATGCAAACTTATGGAACGGATGGTTATGAACAGGTTGACTTATGTGATTGAAAGTAGAATTTTTTTTTCAGCATGTCAAAGTGGATTTAGGAAAGGGAGAAATACGATGGATTCAATATTGTGTTTGGAAGCTGAAATTCGAAAAGCTCAAATTAATAAAGAGGTGCTTGTGGGAGTCTTTTTTGATGTAGAAAAAGCTTACGATATGTTGTGGAAAGAGGGGCTTTTAATGAAATTGGAAAGCTTGAGAATTGATGGAAAAATGTATAACTGGATTCTGAGTTTCTTGTTTGGAAGAACAATTCAAGTAAGAGTAGGGACTGCTTTTTCTCAGATTCTCCCAATTGAGAATGGAACTCCCCAGGGAAGTGTGAGCAGTCCTATTCTTTTTAATTTAATGATAAATGACATCTTTCATAACGTTGATACTGGAATAGGAAGATCATTGTATGCGGATGATGGAGCACTATGGAAAAGGGGGCGCAATGTTTTATTTGTAGAAAATAAAATGCAAAAAGCAGTGAATGAGGTGGAGAATTGGGCGAATTGTTGGGGTTTTCGGTTTTCTGTGGCAAAAACACAAGTAATATGCTTTTCGAAAAAGAAAAAGAATCCAAATTTGAATGTCAAAATGTATGGTTATCAGCTGGAACAAGTAAATGTACTAAGATTTTGGGGTATGTGGATGGACTCTAAATTAAATTTTAAAATTAATATTCAGAAATTGATAGAAAAATGCAAAAAAGGAATAAATGTCTTAAGGTGCTTGTCCGGAGTTGAGTGGGGGGCAAGCTGTCAGTCATTGAAAATTATTTATGGTGCTGTGATTAGGTCAAATATAGATTATGGTAATGTAGTTTATGGTGCTGCGAACAAAACCTTACTTAAAAAAGTAGAGGTAATACAAAATCAAGCTTTGCGCATTTGCTGTGGAGCATTTAGATCTTCTCCGGTGGCTTCATTACAAGTTGAAATGGGAGAATTGCCTCTAGAACAGCGTAGGTTTCAGCTGAGATTAAGGTACTGGTATGGTGTAAAGGGACATCTGGAAAACCATCCAGTTAAACTAATTCTGAAAGATTGTTGGGAATATGAATACAAAGAAATTACAAGCTTTGGTTGGGTAGTAAGGAAGGAGGCAAACAGCTTGGAGTTGAAAGACCTTGATATTGCTCCTTCTGTTGCTATTCCAGCAATTCCTCCGGCAGTTAAGGATAGAGGTAAAATTCCTCTGGGTGCCTGCACTTGTGGGTGTGGATGGAAATGAGGAAGTAGACTTGCTTGCAAAGAAAGCATTAAATCATACACAAATAGAAATTAAGTTAGCTTTAAGTAAAGCTGAATTCAAGAGAGTGATATCATTTGAAGTAAGTAAGAAATGGCAACAGTTATGGAATAATGGGTCTAAAGGAAGACATCTTTTCCAGATTCAGGAGTGTGTTGGAAATGAGAGGAAAAGATACGGAAATAGGAAGAAAGATGTCATCTTATCAAGACTAAGAATCGGACATACAGCATTAAACTATAGTCTTTATAAAATAGGTAAGCATGAATCGGGAAAGTGTGACAAATGTGGAGAATTAGAAACAGTGAAACATATTCATTTTGAGTGTTCTGCATATGAAAGGGAGAGATTTCAATTAATTCAAGAATTAGGATGGCTGGGAGTTGATAATATTTCTTTAAAAGTATTGTTAGGAAATGGGTCGAGGCTATCAAGAGTGCAAGAAAATGTGTTTAAATACCTGAAAAACATAGGAACAATAGATAGAATCTAGTTTTCTTTTCTTTTCTTTCTTTTCCCTTCTGTATTTCTTTCTTCCAAATTTATGTAGGTGGCGGTAATGCACCTTTTTCGCTGGTTTGCCAAACCGCCATAAAACACCAGAAGAAGAACACGGGTCGATCGCTACATGTAAACACAAGTCTCAATACGTTCCTAATTAATTTGAATGAAATGGCTACTCGGAGTATTAAAGCGCACCTAGTTTAATCTGCATGGTGTTTTTAGTGTTGAAGAAATGTTTGTGGCGGCTTTTTCAGAGCAGGGGCAGAGAGATCTAGCTGAAAAGCTGATTTCGCTCCTGTCAACCTACAGACACATATCAGACTCCTACATAATAGTAATGAATCAACAACTTCTGCTATTTCAGTGTTTGTGCATTATAAACTTATATGTTTTGATGTTTGTCAAGCATTCAAGTGCGAGTGTAACAGTAAACGAATAAATCCGTAAAGTTGAGCCGTGGGGTTTCTGTCAGCTGAAATATTTATGTACATGTGAAAGTGTATCTGTTTCTCCGTCCACGCAGGAGTTCTTCAGTGAGAGTTTGTGGGATACTCTGCCTGTGAGCTGGCAGGACGCCCTCGGTGATCTTGCACCCCCACAGATCGCTGATCTGCTGCTGGATAAAGAGATTAAAGACAGGCGGTAAATGAGTTTACTCTTATATGTTAACATCACCTTGCCTTAATTTAAGAGAAATTTGAGACATTGCTCAAAATCCACTTTCCATGAGGAGCATTTGCCTGTAGAAAAAGCTTTGAGATAGATAGGAATGCATGAAGTGATAAAATATATACTTAGAATGCAAGGAAATTTCTTTGGATGAAAGTGTCTGCAAAAACTAGTTTGGCTTTGGGACCAATATATTACATTGGACATGAAGTGGTGGTCGAACACAATACCAAAATTACGTATTGTACCAGAGTTATTTTAGTATCATTGAGATGCTTTTATGGGTTTTATTAATATTTTGAATTTTTTTTTTTCTGTTTTCATTTTAATTTAGTTTAAAGTTGTAGTAATTTTGTCTTTTTTTTTTATGTCTGTAATTTTGATATTTTTTATTTCAGTCATTTTAGTACATCAAGTAAATGTTTCCTAGACGACTGGTTTGCAATAAAATCAATTGTTGTGTATATTATTTTATTTTTGTTAATGTTTTTACTACAAGTAACAGATTTTTTTTTCATGGTTTTAGTTTAATTAAAACAACCCTATACTGTATAAAGGTAAACTCCTTGAAATGTATGTAGTGGCTTTCTTTTAAAAAGTGCAACGTATGATAGTTTTAAAAAAAACTTTTAAATTGTAAACATATCAATGGAAGTAATTTGAAAGGTGTTGTATTTATTCTGTCTTTTAGGTACCCTTCTGTGTGGCCTCTCTCCTTACTGGCACTGCGGACAGCAGCACATGCGCTTTCGTCTCCACGTAAAGCACCAGGTGGGCACAGTCAGGACACAGGTGCAGCAGCAGAGGAGTTTCAGTTGAACCAGAGTCAGAGTTCTTTGTTAGGACACATTTTCCGTAAACACGTCAAGCCCAAGAAGCAGCACGAAATCCGCCAACTAGGCACGGTATGGGTACATTATACTGCATGTAATGTCATTGTGGAAAAATTCTGAATGCCATTATTAAAGAAATGACTCCATTAAGATTATTTGATAATCTAAAGATTCTTCAAAAATGTTTCTTCTGCTGAACCGTCTCTAGCTGATCAAGAAGTTGTGTGATCAGGCAACTGTAAGTGTGTGGTTGATGTTAGGTCTGAGCAGGTACAGTAATGTCTTGCTTAATTTTCTTATTGTAAATATCTCAATCTTTATATTATAAATATGCAAATTACTCACTTTAATTTGATCCATCCCTCCAGGGCCATTTGACACGGTTTCTGTCTTTTGGACTCTGCCTGGATGTCACAGGAATTGACCCTAACCTTGTTCCCATGGCTACTAAATTTGATACTTCTATTGACACTCGCCAAAGAGAATCAGAAGGTATGACCCTCATAAATTATTCTATGAAATAATCTATTAATATTATCCTTTTGATAATTTGATATTACATAATGATTGATACATTTTTTAAGCTTGCATTATTACCATGTCTTTGAAGTCATTTTTTATTTTGGATTACTATATATATATATATATATATATATATATATATATATATATATATATATATATATATATATATATATTAGAAATAAATAATAGCTGCAATATAACAAAGAGTGAAAAATTTAAGGGGGTCTGAATACTTTCCGTACCCACTGTATATATGTGTGTGTGTGTGTGTGTGTGTGTGTGTGTGTGTGTAAACCACAGGTTTTTTTGGATGTGCTGTGAAAATTCTCATCAGTGTTTCTGTTGTAGTCAGGAAACGCTCAAAGTCTTCATTCTCCTCGTCATGTGGTGGGCTGGGTCAACCCAAAGGCTTCATGGGATGTCTTCATTCAGCAGCTTGGTGTGATAGCAACTGAAAGTGACAGTATTGGAGTAACCACTGGGTCAATTGAAAAGAAACAGCAGGTGGAGGAGCTGCATCTAGAGCCGCATTCATGCCAAACCAAAGCAGAGGAGTTACAAAATGCACTGCCGACTCAAAAACTGCTATTAATACTTTAGACTCTGTAGCACAAATAAACAGTTGGGTTTTCCCATCAGGGACGACAACCGAAATGCTTACCTGTAAAACTGTACCAGTTAATGATTGTGGTGCCAAACAACCTGGTAGTTTTGTCCTTACAGGTCTTCATGCTTCTGGAGATCTTAGCTCTACACTTCTGCGTCATTTCGCTAACTGCCCTCACATTCAGGTCATCACATCTGTCGCTTGCTGCTACATGAAAATCTCAACCAAGGAGAACCCAAACCCTCCAGGGCTTTTCCAGCCCCCATTTTCTTCAGACACAGTGGCAGATTCCTGTTCAGAATATGATTATCCTATGAGTGACTGGGTACATGGATTACCAGGGTACCAGCTGTCGTATAAGACATGAGAGGGTGCATGTCATGCAATAGAGGACTATCTCCATCATCTGAGAGAGGAGAGCGGCTTACTGCGAACACACTGCTACAGAGCCATCTTAGAAAGCATCATCAGAACAGAGAGGCCTCATATGCGCAGACCGGGAGTTCAGACTATTAGGAAAGCCCAGTCATTTTCAGAGTTAGTGTCTTTATTGCGACATTTGTGAATAATAATATCTTTAAAGGACTGGCATATCTGTGACTCACTGATGAGCTTCAGTTCCTAGAACATAAAAACTAGTTCTATAGAGCAGTGGTTCCCAACCCTGGTCCTGGAGGCACCCCAACACTGCATGTTTTGCATGTCTCCTTAATCAAACACACCTGATTCAGATCATCAGCTCATTAGTAGAGACTCCCAAGACCTGAAATTGGTGTGTCAGAGAAAGGAGACATGCAAAATGTGCAGTGTTGGGGTGCCTCCAGGACCAGGGTTGGGAACCACTGCTACAGAGTTAAATTAAATAATATAAATCTCAATGACACATGTTAAACTCTCTTATTTTAAGTTCATCTGAGATACTAGACTTCTGCATTATAACATTATCTTTTGTTTTATCACAGGTATGCTTGTTTGGCATGGCCACGGGTGGGCCTACCCACTGATCTCCCATTTGACCCTGTCAGTGTGGATGCAATGCTAGCTCACCAGGGTAAAGTGGTGGCGTACTTCAGTCTGGTTCTTCTCCTTGCACCTGTGGTGGAAACTGTAGTGTTACTCGACAGAATGATTTTCCTGCAGGAGAGAGAGGTACATAGAACAGAGCCAGTCACTCGAGAGGGAATTAAAATTACCAAATTAGCTTATTTTGACACAACTGTATTTTTCTGACATGCTTGGTTATGTAATTCTGTAATATGTAATATTATTATCTTTACATTGTTTAACAGAGATACAAGTATCCCATAGTTTCAGAAGTTTCAATAACTTAATGATTAATATTTAAAATTTATTTACATGCTGTTTCTACTCATTTGTGATTACAGGGATTTTTTTTAATTAAAAAATATCAGTATCTACCAAATAAAATATTTTAGATCTTGACATAACTCATCAAAGTTTCAATGTCTTTTTTCTATGATCACTTTTCCAGGTGTAGAAATAAGTCTTTCAAAATTCTCTTATTGTATAATTATAATTCATCTTTGTATTTTCATATTTAGGTTTCCAGAGTAAACTCATCCCACTTTTTGATGCTGCTTTTTCCCCACGAAACCTGGTACTGGTGGCCGTCGAGCCCAAATAAGCACAGAGCTGAATGAAATAACATGCAACAAGATGTTGGAATCCAAGTTCTGAATCACAACCACATAATTAGATTAACAGTAACATATTATGAATGAAATGCCTTTAAATGAACCGCTACACAGACCATCAGACATTTGGGAACTGAAATTAGAGGTCTGATATTTCATTTTCCAGAGGGACTCATTAATGGCTCATTGTCAGTCACTTTTTGTCTGAATTGGAGAGAGGGAAACACTTCTTCCAAATTCTAAACTTTTAATATTTTTAACCTTAATAAAAAGACATGACAGTCAAACAGTTTTTTTTCATAGTTGTCAGACTGGATTTATTGCATAAAATTCTCTAATTGTTTTTAAGGCACAGGATTTATATAACAGTGGGCAAAGGTGCTATCGTCTATGGTTCACCTCTATTACAAAAAACATACATTCAGACACAGAATCTACTGTATGATCGCAGGTGCATGAACGCTATATCTGTAAATAAAAAGTTTAATGTAAAGGCCATGTCTTTTTAACCTATAGATGGCACTCTTGACAAAATCAGGTCAAACCTTCAGAAGACCGTTTTTGAAAGCCCCATGATATTTCTAGTAAGATGCTAATTCTCAAACTTTATATAAACTAGAAGGGGTGATGTATTGATTAAATTGATTCAATAAAACGATTTAAATAACTTTAATAACTATTTTTATTACATAATTACATTGACATTAATAACTGAAATGTTCTTCAGGATTTACATCAATTAATTTACATGACTTTTCTAGTCATTTGTGATTACTAGGGTTTAAAATTACATGCTTTAATACTACCATACTTTTTTTTACCAAATAAAATATTTTAGAGCTTAAGCTTATATTCATTAACATTTCCAAGATCTTTTAGGATTTTTTTCCAGGTCTGGAAATCACGCTTTCAAAATTCCCTCATAATATTTAGGTTTTCCCCAATACAGTGGGAATCCTACTGGTTCTTAAATAAGAATAAACGGTCAAGAGAACTACACAATAAATATAATGTCAGTTTAAATCTTGATAATGCGTTTTAACTCCTTTTAATGCTGGTTTTGTCTTATTGTAAATCATTAAGTAATCTTGCAGCCTTCAAGAACCACTGGCTCTAATTAAAAACATTGCATCTTGTGCACACTTGACAGTTCACTTCCAAAACTTTTCCATACACACACACACATACTAGTCTGCATGTCACTAGAGTCTTTATTTCTAATAAATGACATTTACAAAATGTTCTCACACAGCTGAAGAGAGACATGGAAGACATTTAATTCTTCATGCTCTGTACAAAGAATTCATTACACGCCACTGTGAGAGCAGCCACCAGCACAACAAACTCCTGGAAGTCCACCTCTCCATCCTGGTTCTCATCCAAATCAGACATGATCTTCTCCACAACCATGGGGTCTTTACTCGCCTACAACAGGACACACAGTTATTTTTCTATTATGCATGGGAGCCATCAATGTTAACTTAATATGGCTAAAACGTACAGCTAAAAAGTCACTGAGTTCTCCCTGAAGTAAGCTCTTGAGCTCGGCTTTGCTTAGCTTGTACTTGTCGCCTTCTTTGGAAGAGTATGTGTGGAACACTTTAATCAGGCCTTCCATTGCGTCTTCCAGTTTAGAAACCATGTTGTTGCTCTCCTCTTTAGAAAATATATTCTGGAAAAAATATATATATTTGCAATCTCATAAGTCTAACACTCCAAGTCCAACAGTCTACATCTGAACACCTGAGAATCTATGCAGGGTTTTTAGTGGACTATATGCTCATATTAATTTAAATTAATTGTCTGTATTCAATAATTGCATGAAAATGTACTCATAATTACGGTTTTGTGAAAATCCTGAGCCCTTTTCGATTCTTAAAAGCATGTACTGTTTGCACAGACACCTGCTGACCCCAGGGGCCCTGCCATCCCTCTAGGTTACACAGCCACTGAGGAATCTAATATGAGGGAGCAAGCTGATGACAATCATGAGGGAGATGGAAGACAGGTATACATCAATTATTCAATTGGTCTTTTGTATGAACTAAAGGCTCTGAGACCGTTTATCCACCATTAAGACAGGTAGGCCTTAGCCTATTTAATATTAGATAGCTATTAAATCTAAAGTCTCATAGAGAATCGGTCAATATTGCAGACATTATCACTGAATGAGACATTAATATCAAAACATTTAGACTGTAAAACAATCCACTAATGAGCCAATGAACGACAACTTTCCTTCAGCGCTATTAAAGTTGGTAGAAGAATAACTCATATTGGTCACAATATGCGAGTAGCCTATGTAGTGCTTATTAAGATGCCAACACTGCCTCATTCGTATTACACGGAGAGTTATCTATATTCTAAGTAATAATTCTTAAATAAAAGACTCTCGTTATATTACCCTTTGACGTCAATAATGATCTTTAAGTGGCATTTATTCTTAAACCATTGTCAACTTTACGTTAGCAATTAATGGCGTATATACCATATTTTCAGACAGTTCTTGTAATCAGCATAACATTAGTAAGTCAAAAACAAACAACATTATCAACTTACCTAGACAAAGAAGTGGCAACTAGCGCTGGAAGTTCTCATTCATTAAATAGCGTCCACTCACCTGTGCGGGGGAAATGGCCAAGTAGGCGGAGCCATAGATATGTATAGGTAGATGCCTCATTCTACAGCTCCAAGCACGTAGACTTGTCCGCAATCTCGCAATTTGACGTCATTCACCATAATAATCAATGAATATTCGAAGATGCCACAATCCTGCACAGTCGTGTAAAAACCGCCGGGATTTAAATTCTCGAAGAAACAGGATAACTTTTAACAGGTGAGAATGCGAGAGAGGAGCGGAACCATAGACGTTAGGATTGTGGCATGTTCGAAGATCCATTGATTATTATGGTGAATGGCGTCTGGTTAAAACAGTGCTAATGAGGCATCTACATTTACATATCTATTCAAGGGTTTCATGTGACGTCACACAGTGGTGCGGCCGCCATTTGTAGGACCGAATTGCAATTCCGTCAGTCTGCTGTGCTGTGCTGTGCTGTGCTCTGGGCTGTGACAACAGCAAATCACGATGGATTATTTACTGGATTATTGGATGTATGGGATTCTTTTGATTAAAAATTTCTCGTTTACATTTTAGTTAGCAAGTTCATAATGAAGCTTGCAAAAGGTTAAATTCGCGTGCGTGACTGCTGATTTGCCAGAAAACTTTCGTTATGCTCCACCTAAAGCTAATAAATCAACGAGATGTTTTTGATCTTTGATCTAAGTACAGTTATGTGAGTCTAGAACAGGGATCCACTTTCCTGCAGAGTTTAGCTCTAACCCTAATCAAACACACCTGAGCATGCTGATCAGTGTCTTCAGGATCATTAGAAAATCACAGCTAGCTGAGTTTGATCAGGGTTGGAGCTAAACTCTGCAGCACGTTGGACCTCCAGGGTAAGATTTGAGGAACCCTGTTCTAGAATGTTTACGCTGCACTAAACTTTGACGAACAACACTCCGATCCGCGAACAAACAGATGAAGAAGAGGAGGAGGATGACGGTCCAGCGCATACAAGGAAAAAGGTTTGTAGTTTTAGTTTCCACATTCTTATTTTTATGAATGTAATTACTTCAAAGATGTTAGAGTGAAGAGGACCTGTTTGTACTATTACTATTATAATTCTGTAGAAGAACGTTATTTTCAAATAATCTCATTTAACTAAATAAGCTAGTTGCAGTGATTCTACGATGGCAATGTACTGCTGCAATCAAATGTATATGCATCAATATGTCTGAGATCATATGCAGTAGCTGTGCCCTGCTTTTACAGTTACTAAATGGAAGCAGACTTACATGTTCAGGTGCTCACCACTGCCAAAACACATGTAACTGACTACAACAAAACACAGAATCACAGTTTTGTTGCTACTTTAGTTGCTGCTTCACTTAGCATGTAGAAACATACAGGAATAACTGAATATTTCTCTTAAATGAGCCACAAATGTCTTTTAGCAATGTTTTTTAGTAACCAAGAGAAGTGTCATCGCAGAAGAAATGGCAGTAGTTCCTCAGACAGCTGTGAACAGCGAGCAGTGCTTGGAGTCAGACAGTAGACTTCATCTTTATTATACTTCTCTGGCTGGACTAGCAAGGAGCAGTTAGTCCATGAGAAAGTAAGTTCAAGTACATGTCTGCACTGACCATAATTATACTATGTAATATAATGTTTTCTGCAATAATTGGGGGAATCTTAACTAAGGAGACAAACTGACCAGCAGGAAGCTATGGATCTATTGAATGTGTATTTTTCAAGCATTTTATTGTGGCATTCACTGTTATTTTTCTGCACAGTGATAACTAGTGAAAAGTGTTTCTACTAATTTACTTAAAAGTATAGTTAACCCAGAATTCTGTCATCATTTACATTATTACATCAATTCCCCCTCAATTTTTTTTTCAAACCCCTGACTTTTGTTTTTCTGCAGAACTCAAAGGAAGATACTTTGAAGAATGCTGGTAATCAAAACCAACAGGTTTGTCACGTGTAGACGACAAAGGAAGTAAATGATTTTCATTTTTGGGTAAACTATCTCTTTAATTAGGATGATACACACTTTACATTTCAATCATACTGGACACAGCCACTTAATGTGCTAGAATTAAATGGGAAAATAATAAGTAAATAGTCTTTCAAACAACATGTGCTTTGATACAATATATATACATTTACTTTCAGTTTGGTGCATTCAGATGGACATTTAGTAATAGATACTTGTGCATTATTTACTCTTTACAGGTGCAGAAATGAAAGCTCCCAAGCAAAGAACTCACTGGACTAAGATGAGGAAAGACATGCTGCACAATGACCCACAATGAGCAACAACCAAGAACAGTATTCACTGATTACCTTTAAAAATTATTCATAGTAACAGTTAGGTAATAATTATTTTACCAAGTACAAAATGTTTAATTCAAAAACTTTGCCATTTACCAATGTGTTTCTCAAAACACCTTTTAAATTGATGTTTTAACCTTTATTAAATGTTACAGTCCAAGTGTACATATAAATGCCTCATTCATTCAAGTAAATGCATGGGTAATTTTGCAAAATGTGTTAAATATTTTATCTACACTTATTGTATAACTGCTGCTTTTTTGCTGTAATTGCATGGTTTTGTAAATAAATTGTTTTGTAAATACATTTTCCTCATGCCAGCTTGGTCAAGCTAGTTATTTAATGGACTTTAAAATTGCTTTCATAATAATGAGATGTTTATAGATTTGTTAAGTCATGTTATTTATGTATTATAATCTATATAATTAAAATGAAAGTAAACGTTTTGTTTAGGTAACGTTATTAATTTTAAATGAAATATTAATGTACAGTAGATATAGAAATGCAACTGTGCTAAGTCTGGTGTGCTGCGCAACAGGCCGAGTCCGGCTTAGATGCCTCAGTGTCGGCAAGTTACGGCTGTCGCATCTGGTCCGGTTGATTCGGCCCAGAATCTGAAAGTGAGTACGCAAGCATCCAGGCCGGGTGCTGCAGATGGATCCACAAGTGATTATGACACAGCCGTGGAACTACATACCGCACACTTTGCAGCCCCACAGAGTGCTCTCTTGCAACGTTTTCTGTTCCGCTAAAGACACCAGAGAACTGCCCAGCCCATGGCCAAACATGCCGCAACTGTGGTAAACGCAATAATTTTGCTTCAGTCTGCTGCTCCGCTCCAGCTGTGTAAGCCCAAACACCCACTATCATTGACGATGTCTACTCTGGACCAGTCTCGTTTAAAGCATGTTCAGTGCACCTAAATGATGTGTGTATCCCACTGCTTTTCGACACTGGTGCCAGTGTGTCTCCTGAATATGCACACATACAGCACTTTTTTCGGAGCACTGCCACTTTTGGCACCCTCTGCTTCACTCTGTGGCTATGGCGACTCAAAGATTGACTTCCTTGCAAGTGACCGTTGGGTATGGCAACAAGATGGTGCCCAGCTTTACCATCCATGTTGCCCGTCGCGGGGCCAACTTGATGGGTCTGGATTTGTTCTCGGCTCTGGGATTTTCTCTAGTTGACACGAAGCCTTGCAGCAAAAGTGGCCATCCCTGTTTGAAGGCTTGGGCTGCCTTACTGCTTTTACCCATCAACCTCTCCTGAACCCTGCCATTAAACCAGTCATCCAACCACTCCAACGCATTCCCTTGGCTCTCTGTGATGGTTTCTTGGCTGAGCTTAAGCAGCTGCTGGATGTTGGCATTATTGAAGCAGTGGATGCGTCGCCCTGGGTCTCAAACCTGGTGGTAGCTCAGAAGAAATCAGGGGCCCTACGGGTGTGTGTCAGCCTGCGAGAGGAGAATAAGGCAGTGATCCCAGACAGGTTCCCTCTGCCTACCTCAGAAGAGCTCATGGCTTAGTTCCATGGTTCTCTAAACTGGATCTCAGACAGGGCTACCTACAAGTGCCTCTCCACCCTTACAGCAGAAACTTACACGCGTATGCCGTTCGGACTCAGCTCCGCCCCCAGCTGTTTCCAAAAAATCATGGTGTCGGTGTTAGCTGGTATACCGGGGATGGCCATTTACCTGGATGATGTGGTTACACCGCTGGTTCGATCGTCTTCGCCAGTATAACTTTGACCTGAAGTTCAACCCGGGCAGAGACAATGTTGTGGCCGATCTACTGTCCCGCTCTGCTCCACCACACCCCACCACACACACATACATCGACACGGACCAGGTGGAACGGGACATTGTCCAGATGTTACACACAACCCTCCAGGCCGTCGTATCGTTACAAGAACTGAAGGAGGCATCGGACCAGGACCCGGTCCTTTCTCAGCTCTGAGTCTATATTCTGAATGGCTGGCCTCAGGAGGTACCAGAGGGGCTGGCAGCATTTTCCAGAATAAACCGACACCTGTGTGGCACGCAGCCTCTGCACAGTCATCCCCAGCACCCTATGTGCACGTGTCTTTGCAATGGCTCACGAGGGCCACCTGGGTATTGTGAAGTTGAAGCAGCACTGCAGAGACTGGGTTTGGTGGCCAGGGATAGATAAAGAAATCGAGGCCCTGGTGAAAGACTGTGCTGCCCGTCTCTTGAGTGGTAAGACTGGTCACCAGGCCCCCCCACCCTTACAACCTCTTGCTTGGCCATCACAGTCCTTGGACCACCTGTAGCTGGACATATGTGGTGAGACACGGAGTTCCTCATCACCAACGCTTCCTAGTGGTTGTCTATGACCTGCATTTGAAATGGCCTGAGCTCATTGCCACCAGCTCTAGCTCAGGTCATAAATAACATCCTGGACTCTCTGTTTTCCTGCTGGGGCCTTCCAAATACTCTCAGAGCGCACTTGTTCCAGGGATGGACCTTCTCACGGGTCATCCATCACACACTGCTGCACTATAGGGCCACCCTACACTCTACGACGGGGGTCTCTCCAGCTTTCCTCATGCTTGACTGTGAGCTCCACTTTCCCCTCAACAGGCTCAGCCCCGCACTACCTCAGGAACCACTACCGAGAGTCAGGGCCTCTGTCACCCGCCAGCAGAGGAGGATGAAACAGAAATTCGATTTCTCAGCATGCGTTAAGGTCCCTGACATTAAGGCCGCAGATTGGGTCAGGGTTCGCAGACCCCACAGAGACAACAAACTTGCTTCATATTGGTCTGCCCCTCTCCAAGTTACTCATCAGCTGGGCCCAGCCACCTTCTTGCTCAGCGACAGCACACAGTGGCATGCAAGCCGCCTCCGCAAAGTGCCACCCCCGGCACATGCAACAGGCATCACACCTCAAGCCATACCCCAAGCTTGGCAGGACACCCCAGAGCTTCAGCTGACACCTCAGATAGCTCCTGCACAGGCTCCAGACATGCCTATCAACCTGCTAGCTGAGATGTGTGCCTGCCCATCACAGGCTGCCCAGCCTTATCCCCGTGTTTCTCCACGGCCTGTCCGCATTTGTTCTCGCCCAGGGCACTTACAGGACTTTGTGTCAACATTTCATGTTTGAAACCCCATGGGGGGGGTTGTGTTCTCACACAAGTGTTGTTTGATAATGCATCGAGTTAGTGTTCAGTGATGCATCGAGTTTGATTGTGCTGAAAGCATTCTGTCATGCCTGACCAATATATGTGCTCGTTTACTGGGGTCTGAAACAGAGAAGTTAAGTAAAAAGATACGATAAGTTGATGTTACTCGCTGTGTCGGTGTGATCCTTATCAAACGCAGCAATAGTGCAACCAGGTGCCATGGCTTTGACTAATACACTAACCCAGTCAAAGATACAATGAATTCACAAAGCTATGATTTTGATGATTGCTGATTTGTCAGGAAAGACTCAAGTGTGAGGCTATGCTATGCTTACCTATGTGCTGGAACTTGAAGCATGACTCTCGAGGCCAACTAGTGAATTCCTGGCATCCTTCGATCTCAGATCTCACCTGAAGTAGCCTACTCACTTTTCATTTTATTAAAAGATTTTTTTGGTTCAGTCTAAGGTTTAAACCAGGTCAAATGATATCAGGCTAAAGGAATCTGATGTTGTGCAATGTTATGAGGTGGAGTGAGGCATGTTTCTGGCAGCACAAGGTGTTTCATTATCACACTAATAAATGTGACTAGAATTAATCTATTAATGACATAAAACTGTATTTGTTTTTGAATATTTTTTTTTTTGCAATTGTTGTTATTATTGTTAACTAAACTTAAAACAAAAACATTTCCATTATTGAAGCAAAAGAAACAACTAAAATCAATTTAAATATATAAAAAAACTTTATAATATTATTTTATTTCAGGCTACATTTTTCATTTTCATTTAGCTTAACCTGAAGTACTAACATAACAAACTAAATAAATTAAAACTATAAATACAAATTAATGTAAATTATATAAAATGAATTAAAATTACAAAAACAACTACATTACTAAAAGTAAAGCACAAACAGAAAATATAAAAATAAAAACTACTTCAAAATATTAACAAAAACTGTAATACTATATCACTGATATTAAAATAACACTAAAGTAAAAGCAGCATCACCCACACCAACACACACAAAATAGTGATGACTAAACATCCGCCACATTTATCACTCTGAATGTTTCCACGGAGAAATAAATCATGTGAGAAAGTAAAACTTATGAAGCTGCAAATCGGATAACATGATGCGTCATAGCTTCTTATTTATTTGCAAGGATCCATCTGTTCAGTAAATTACATTTTATGATTCATGATTTACAACTAGATAGATCAGACATAAAAATATCATTACTGGAGTTGAATGTGAAGTTAGCTATGGGGATATCACATTTGGAGGGAGGGGCACAGGTTATGCTTAATCCAGATCATAAAGAATAATGAAATGACAGTGAAATGATATTCAAACTGCCTTGAGATTTATATTATGCCTAGATTTATATATATATATATATATTTTTTTTTTTACAAGAATTATACTATTTTATTTTGTTACCATGGCAACTTGATCATATAATGATTTTCTGAGCATCTGTTTCTCTATCTATCTATTCATAGTCCTGACAACACCATTAGTTTTTTATCATTTCATGTAGAATAATCAAAAAAAGAAGGTATCACATTTTTAATCACAAATTCACAGATACAAAATACATTTGTGTGTTAAAAAAATGAGAGACATTTAAAAGTCTGGCAAAGAAAGTGGATGTATACAATCTGAAAATAGTCTATTTACAAAATAATTTTTGTTTTAAATGTTAAATATTTTCATTAAAATATATTAAAACATTATTTCATGACATAATTAGATACTGGCATAAGGTGAGGGAACAGTATTGCAGTTCACTACCCTAATTAAGATAAGTATATATACTTGCATACTAAAGTAAATAGAGCTGTATTGATTGTCAGAGTGAGCGTGTGTGTTGTTGTGTATGCTATGGGCTACAGTAAATGACTGTCTAGATCTCGCTAGTTGTTTGTTTTGCCTACATATATTGAATATGTTCAATATGAGTCAGAATTATCTTTTTCCAGTCTTTCCGCAACCAATGAGTCAGAGTGTCAGACAAACCGGTTTAGACGATTCTTAGCTGAACATCATTGCAGATCAGTTACCATAATGCATGTCCTATTTTGAATGTCGGGAAAATAAAAGATGCATGTTCTGTTTGGTCATCTCTGCCACTAATATATTATTTATGTCCTTCAAGCAAGTTCTCTTAAAGTCTGTTGGCATCTATTAGAAGGCTGATCATTGATTTAGTGGCCATCTTCATCTGTACCTTTAGTATCTGCAGAACTCTGGTCCTGTGGCAGCTCAATCAGGGAAACAGACCTCATTGAAGACAGGCGGCTATGTCGGCTGGTCGTACGCTGTCTCGCTATGTTTGGTTTGCCCAGAACACTCCTCAGCTGGACCCAGAAAAAGCTCTGTTCTGTGGGTTGCTGGGGCCACTCTAGGTAGGTTTTGGTATTGAGCATCTTTTTGAGCTTGCAGTATTTACTGGGAAGGGAAGTGGGATCTATGGGCTCCTTCAGAATCAGGATGACATCACTGAATGTCTTGCCAATGGCCCGTTGTTGGGCGAAGTAGAGCTCGTAGTTGCACCACTCACTGTTCACAAAGTTCCGTGACAACACGAAGATTACCTTAATAACAAGAAAACATGTTAGGATGCTGTTTGGGAATTTATAAAGTGTTTCAGCACTTTTTTCCCTATTTTGTTGATTTATTTGCTCTCTAATTTATTTTTAGGGGTTATTTTATATGAAAGCTAATTTCCACCTCAGATTAAAGAAATTAAAATAAAGTAATTGTGAGAAATTTACAATATGAAATAAAGTCACATTGTGTAATATAAAGTTAAGAATATAAATAAAGCTGCACTTGCAACATATACCCCCGGTTTCACAGACAAGGCTTAAGCCTAGTCCTAGACTAAAATGTAAGTCTGAGCTGTTTCAAATGAAAGAAACTTGCTCTGACTGATCTTAAAATATATCAGTGCCTTTGTTTTGTCTCAAGATGCACACCAGTAATGTTTTTTTTTTACATTTTTCATTTCTTAAATGTCCTAATTGAACTATGGCCTAATCCTGGCTTAGGCTAAGCCCTGTCTATGAAACCGGGACATAAAGTTACACTATGTGATATAAAGTTACAAGTGTCAGATATGATGAATAGTCATGTTGCATCACACTGCACGCAACTGTTCAAATGTTTGAAGTTAGATTTTTTTAAGGAAGTTAATACTTTTATTCCGCAAGGATCAATTGATCAAAAGTGACAGTAAAGACTTTTGCATTTGTGTACAAATGATTTCTATTTCAAATAACTTCTTTCTATTCATCAAAGTATCCTTTGAAAAAAAAAATTTGCGGTTTCCACAAAAAAATATTAAACCGTACAATTGTTTTTACCCTTAATAATAATAAAAAAATGTTTTATGAGCATCAAAGCAGCATATTAGAATAATTTATGAAAAACCATGTGACACTGAAGACTGGAGTAATGGCTTCTGAAAATTCAGCATTGCCATCACATGAAAAAGCCACATTTTAAAATGTAATCAAATATGAATTATTTAAAATGTTAATAATATTTCACAATATTTATTGCTATATTTTTTATCAAATAAATACAGCCTTTGTGAACATAAGAGACTTTTTCAAAAAAAAAATTAAAATCCTAACGACTACACTTGGTAGTATATGATGTTGCAACTGTGAGATATGAAGTCATAGTTATGGGAAATAACATTGCAATTCTGAGATATATAATGAACATTTTATTTTTTTACTTTGAGATGGAAATAGGCTTCTATAATTCGAAGGCTTAGATATTTATATGCAAACTACACTTTTGTGATTTTGGATAATCCTTATTCCAACAATTTCAAGAATGCTGACATTGCATGTTTCTTTTGTAAACAGGCATCTTTGAAGAACATAAATGTGTGTGGACGCACCTTGTGACTATCTTCAATGTTTTCAATGATGTTGTCAATGATCCACTTCCCTGGAGTGAAGTCTCTTTCATGGATGCAGAGGCGGTAAGGAGGCTTAGAATTCTCTAAACAAGGGAGCAGCTGGTTTCGAACCCAGTCTGCGTCCACGTGGCTGTAAGAGATGAAAGCATGAAAGGTGTAGTTCACAGCCTGACCTGAACCTTCTTTATGGGCCCTGTACTTGGTTCTGATGATTTGGTATGTAGCTTTAATGTACCATGGCATGTGAAAAATGTAGCACAGAAGCATGAGACCAAGGACAACGACCACTGTTGTTGACACAGAGATGATGATAACGAGTGTAATATTACAGGCTAAATGACCAGGGAAGTATTGAGATACCATTGTGTTGAGAAGATGCTCGGGATGGTAACACTTGTAGTTGTTTGGCCAGTCTGTGATGGTCACCATGCCTTTGTTTGTGGTTTCCTGTATGAACGTATAGAGATCACAGATACAGTGGTAAGGGTTGTTGCCTGCGGTCAGGACACTTAGGCTAGGCATGTCCTTAAAAGAACTCATGCTAACAAGTCCAAAAGAGTTTCCATCTAAAGCGAGCGTCCTCAAGTATTGATTCCTCCAGCCGGAAGGGATGAACTTGATCTTATTGCCGCTGAGGAGGAGCTCAGTCAGATTGGATGCCTTATTAAAATAGTCCATGTCAAGCTTGTCTAGGCTGCTGTATGAAAGATCGAGGAAGCTTACAGAAGTGGGAAGGCACTTAAAACTGTCACTCGTCAGACTATTATGATGAGCGATTACATTGGTAATGGTCTGTCTCCAGTAACAGGCATGATTTCCCATATATTGCAGCTGGTTGTGGCTCATATCGACTGTAGTCAGCTTGACAAAGTCTTTGGTCAGAGATGCCAAGTCACTGAGGCTGGTGAGTCGATTACGGCTGACGTTGAATGTTTCAAGCTTGTGTAGTGTGTTTCTAGTGTCACATAGCGGGTTATAAATATAACTGTCCCTCAGCTGGTTGTTAGAGATGTCCAGAAGCTCAACACTTTTCATCTCCTGCCACGAATCGCACGGCACGCTGTTGAAGTTCACATTCCATACAATGAATTGGCGGACATGATTAAGCCAGGTAAAGCTCCAGTCGAAGCGCATTATATCTGGATTACTGATGTCCCTGTAGAACAAAACAGCAAGCAAGATCAAAACAATTAAGACGATGAGAATTCTTTGATGAAAAATACATACAGATTTATACGTAGGAATGAGAATCATGAAGAATTTAATCATTCCTGTTCCAATTCCTCTTAATGATTCTGATTCCTTGATGGTTCCATTAACAATTATTTTTGTACTTTTAAGAAATAAATATACTGTTGGGCAAAGAAGAGTTTGTAGTTGCACCACTTGCTGTACAAGAAGTTCTGTGACAACACAAACCATTCCTGTTCCAATTCCTCTTAATAATTCTGATTCCTTGATGGTTCCATTAACAATTATTTTTGTACTTTTAAGAAATAAATATACTAATTGTTGGGCAAAGAAGAGTTTGTAGTTGCACCACTTGCTGTACAAGAAGTTCTGTGACAACACAAAGTGAAAGTGAAGTGAATTTGTACTTTGTATAACAGAGTAGCTTGGCCTTCTTTGTCTATCAGAAGAAAAATGCACTGGTATTTAATCATTTATAAAGCCTTCTTGGGGATGATGCCTCCATATCTTTGTTGCTTTATACAACTGAAAAAATTTTGAGATATTTCCTTCGTTCTCAAAATTGTTATACTCTCTCTCTGTTCCTTTTGTTCAAACTGAACTGGGTAAGAAGGCTTTTATGTATGCAGCTCCGTCTGACTGGAATCTTCTTCAACTGAAATTACAAATTTTGCTGTCTTTGGATAATTTTAAAACAGTTATTCGAACAAATGGAAGATGACTCAATGATATGTAATTGTTTTAAGTGTTCTTGGTCTGTTTTTGTTTTGTAAATTTGTGATGAAACTAATTGTATCGCTGCCCATTTTGGCCAGGACACTCCCATGAAAGAGATTTTTATTCTCAGAGAGGTTTTCCTGGTTAAATAAAGGTTAAGAATTTCTTGCAAAAGTTAAGAAGACTTCTAGTTAAGATATACACCAGGAAATATGTGGTAACATATTTCATTATATTATTTTTAATAAATGCCACTGAAAAATACCACATAACGTATATCTTTATCATATGAACAACTAGTCAGTGACTTCACTGATTTAAGTCCCACAGTTAATTGTAAGTTGCATGTACTGTATTTGATGATTCACAAAAAAACAACAACAACAAAAAAAACAGTATCTTAGTAGAGTATTTTATTACAATGTAATGGTAAAAACAACAAACGTAATTCGATCCCGTTTTTGTTTTTTGGGAAAAATGGAAAGGGTTCTAACAAGGATCTGGTTTTCAGTTCCTGAAATATACACGTTTGTTTTTTTTATCTTACATACAATAGAAAACAAAAACAACAAAAAAAACCCTTAACATTAGGATAAATATTTAAGCATTTTTAAATCAACATTGAAAAATATAGAAGTTAATATAACTTACGAGAGCACAAGCTTTTCCAAGGTCAAGTTCGTCACACTGGATCCCTGTGTTCTATTCTGTGAACGAGCAAAGTCGATGAGCAGCAGTTCCAGGCCTTTGATTGAACTGATTTCCACATTTACCAGAGCCATTCTCATAACTCCCTCATTGAATTTACCTCGATAGAAGGTTAGGAGTTGAGTCTTTACATACCGCAGGCCATAAAAAATATCCTGTTTACCAGTATAGTACTGAAATTCAAAAAGGTTTCGGAAACGTAGCACATCAAAAGTCTTATTGGCCAGATCTTTCAATATCATAGGAAGTATATCTGGGTTTTTGTCAAACGCTATATCGAGCCACAAGTTTTTTGTGTTAAGGTAGCTGAAATACCCAGGTTCATAACTTTTAAAACCAGTGCCAGTTTTAATAGCAAACTTGTCCAATGAGATATACTTCAACACATAAATGTCACGGCTTCCCAAACTACTGACCAGGGATCCACCAATGGACAGCACTTTTAACTGGGTGAACTTCAAAAAAGAAGCATCCAGAGATGCTTGAGTGTACAAATTATTGGACATTTCTAAAACCTTCATATTTTTGAGCGGCTCAAGAGCTTTAAATGGAATTTCTGTCAGAGAGTTATTAAATAAGTTTAGATTCTCCAAAAAAATGTTTCCCTGAAAGGCATCATCCACAATCAGAGTGATGTTGTTGAAATTAAGCTTGAGGACTCGCAGATGACTAAGTTTGAAAAAATCTTGTTTGCTGATGACCTGTATGGTATTGAAAGACAGGTCGAGTTCTTCCAGAGAGGCAGGCAGATTTGTTATAGGCACATGGTCCAGCCGTAGACCTTTACAGTCTGCTGAACGCCTATCAGATGTTATTGTACAGGGCAGCTTGGCTTTAGCTGGTTTAATGTGCACAACTGCCTGGAGGCTGAGAAGCAAAGCCAGTGAAACAAACATTCTCGTGGGCTTTGCTTAGATCTGAAACAAAGGATATGGAAAAATATTTCCGTTATTAGCAACCCAACCTTTCAGTTTCAGCATTTGAATTTATGTTAGAATAATAAGGATGCTTAATGACATGGACATGGTGCAGCAAGCAAATCAAGCTCAGAATTCACTTAAATATGCCGTGTTTACTGGAAAGGATAAGAAATTATTATAACTACAGTATAATTATTATTACTTAATTATTTATGCATTTAGCAGACGCTTTTATCCAAAGCGACTTACAGTGCATCCAGGCTATACATTTTTTACCAGTGTGTGTGTTCCCTGGGAATTGAACCTACAAACTTTTTTGCGCTGCTAACGCGATGCTCTACCACTGAGCCACAGGAACATACTTATATATGTAATAGCTATGTAAGCATGGCTGACAATGAGGAAATGAGAAAGAAGTTGGCAGACAATAAATGGTTCTATTCAGTCGTGAATCAGTCAGTGTCAGTTTTCAGTTGTTGGAAAAAAACGTAATGTTCTCACAATACACTAATCTAATGCTGACTTTTGAAAATGTGAGCATATCTCAAAATCAATCCTAATGTTGCTATGCGAATATGAAAATATGGCAAACATCCTGTTTAATAGTTATACTTTATTTATTTTACATTTTCTTTACACTATAAAAGATCATACTGCATGCCACAAATTAAAAAATAAATATTTTACCTTTTACATGAGAACCTGTAGTTTTTCAAAGTCTGGGTTTGTGGAAGAAGCAGCAATCCACAATAAACCTTCCAACTTCATCTTTCGGAAAGAGTGAATAGTCAGTCAAAATGTCTTAAAGAGTTGTTCACAACAATGTCTAATGCTGACTTTTGAAAATGTGAGCATATCTCAAAATCAATCCTAATGTTGCTATGCGAATATGAAAATATGGCAAACATCCTGTTTAATAGTTATAGTTATACTTTATTTATTTTACATTTTCTTTACACTATAAAAGATCATACTGCATGCCACAAATTAAAAAATAAATATTTTACCTTTTACATGAGAACCTGTAGTTTTTCAAAGTCTGGGTTTGTGGAAGAAGCAGCAATCCACAATAAACCTTCCAACTTCATCTTTCGGAAAGAGTGAATAGTCAGTCAAAATGTCTTAAAGAGTCCTAATGAGAGTGCAATGCTTATGCACAGTAATAATTAAACACCTATTTGCCATGTGACAATGCGCAAATCAATATTTCTGCCAAGGACATGAAAAAGGAAATTATTAACCTAAAGTAGCTCTGCCCTCTATAACAGACCCTTCATAATTGTCTTTACTTCCTTATCGGAAAAAAAGGTTCCTTGCCGAATTATATTAAGTGATTCAATGTTTCATCGGCATAGCAGGATTTTTACAGGAAAGAAAAAAAAGTTCCTTGCCAAGTTCTGTTAAGTGATTCAATGTTTCATCTGCATAGCAGGATTTTCATTTCATTTTTTGCCACCTAACAATTTTTCTGTTTATAATTTAGGGGACAGTGGGCATGATTGCAACAAGGGGCAACATGGCTTATTTCTTCAATCAGGATGATCTACAGTTCATACTGCACATGCTCAATTAGCCCCTTATCCTTCCTGGAAGAAAGCAGCCACATGTGACCATTCCTTCTTCAAAAAATAATTTTCATGGTAAAAAATTAAATTTTTAAGTAAATTTTTTTTTTGTCATACTGTCTAAGCTGTTTGCGTGAAGCATTGTAAAGACATAGCTGACATGTCAAAGATCTTGTGTCAAGCTAGTATAAGAAGTTTTATCATGGCTGTTGGTGTAGGGACAATTAAAACACGTTGTTGGAACTGTCCCAACATGCTGTTCCTTACCACAACATTGATGTAAAAGCTTGCCATAAAATTGCAAAATTGTCATTTTATGGATTAATAAAGAACCCCTTTCAATAATCAGGTATTTCACCTTTTTTTTTAGTAAATAGTAATTTTTTTTAATCATTTAGTTTAATGTGGACTTATTTCCTTCTCTCTCACCCTCTCTTTGTCACACACAAACATTATACATACACACACATACATGCACGCGCACACACTTACTTATAAAGTCAGTTTAATAAATAATGGTAGATTTGTCTAATTTGAATCTGAAAAGTAAAACTGATTACCACTTGGTTAACTGCTAGTTAGTCAAACTGTCTTAATATTGTGGCTATGTTTATGCAACCCAGTTCAGTAAACTGCCACAGAAGTAGGCTACTATTAAATTTTAGTGTCTTGATTTTGATTTAATTAATATTTTGTAGTTCAAACGTATTGTAATAATTAACCAAAATATCGTTGTTACTTGTTTCTAGAAAGTTTTTTCCCCCCCATTTACTATTCTTTGTTTTTATACAGCCAGTCTAACTTATTGGAGATCATATCTGTGCACAAATAAAATAAAGAAATTGAAAAATTATATTTAAGAATGATTTTAATTACATATTAATGAATGTTGCAACTGTCCCCTGTTATGGGGTCAGTTGCAACATTTGACTTTGTCTATTCAAGTAGCTATACATTGTATGTATATTATCATATGTACACGTTTCAGCAGTGTAGGTGGGTAGCTGACAGATGTGGCTTTAATGTATTAGAATTTTGGCTTTCCAATTCAAACCGTCTCTGATAAACTGAAGGAAATGCAAAAACTGTTGCAACCGTCCCCACTCTCCCCTGCCTAAAACACTACTCAGCTTTGTACACGCACACCTGTTCAAGAGTCCTTCAGCAGTGCTTCAGGACGTCAAGCTCGCGAAAATTCGCTATTCAGCGTTTATTTGGGTAGGTTATATTGCACTGACACTAGAATAAATATTGTGCTAATAAAAACGAGCAGGAGGGAGAAAATCGACGAGAAGGGAGAAAATGGTGTTTATAAAGTTGCTTCCGTTAGTAGCCTACACGAGTCTTTAAGATTTGATTAATTTGATAAACGTTTGAAGACAAACACGCGGGTAGCTAATACAAACACAGGTGGATTTTTAGTTAGCGACTGTTAGCTACATATACGGACCAATGGATTTAAAGTCGGTAGTTAATTTTGCAGAAGGCAGATTTATCAAAAACAGGCATAGCATAGCGTGCTCCTTTTTATAATACAGTATATAAGACAAATTCATGCTCACCTCTGTCGATCTGGAAAAAAAGAGTTTTCAAACCTTGTAAGTCGACTCTCATAAAGTTGGTCCAGAGGTTCCCGCAGTGAACACTTTAGATGAATCAACAAAAATGTTCAGGGGAAGTTCGAGCACATCGTATAAGATTTTCTTCTTTCAATCTGTGCCCGGTTGTGCTGTCTGTGTTAAAAGTGTAAGCGGTGATGTTCCGCCCCGTAATGGTTTAGTTATTGGGGGGGGGGGTTGGTTAACATTGTTAATGTTCACCCAACAATGGAAATTCTGTCATCATTTACTCACCCTCATGTCGTTCCAAACCTGTATGAATTCCTTCTTCTGTGTAACACAAAAGAAAATATTTTGAAGAATGTTGAATGACAGTTTTGGTTACCATAGACTTCCATTGTATGAAAAAGTATGAGACATTTCTCAAAATATGTACGTTTATGTTTCATAGATGAAAGAAGTCATACATAGACATGAGGATGAGTAAATGATGACAGAATTCCCATTTTTGGGTGAGCTATCCCTTTTATAGAGATATTACCCTTCAAGTACAATCTGATTTTTAGAATTGGCTATAGTGAATAAAATCAACTGTGATTCAGATTACCTATTGTTTGTTTAAACATTTTTTGCAAACAAACATTTTAGCTTATGTGTAAATAGTTTGAGGTAGACAACCAATTCGTTTAGACGTTAGAAGTTTAGACATTAGAGGGATTTATAGTGGTTTACCTAAGTTTGGTTCTTCTCTCAGCATCTCTCAACAGTTTGGTACAACATGAGGTTTAAAAGGGTAGGCTAGTCCAACCAAAAATAAAAGTTCTGTCATAATTTACCCACACTCATGTTATTCCAAAACTGTCTTAACTTCTTTTTTTTCCCCGGTAGAACAAGATATTTTGAGAAATGTGTGAGAAGTGTTTATTTTTTGGTCTATACAATGGAAATCAAAGGTAACCAGAACTGTTAGTTTGCAAACTTACTACAAAATATATTTAATAATAGTTTTAAAGGGTTACTCCACCCCAAAATGAAAATTTTGTCATTAATCAATCACTTACCCTCATGTCGTTCCAAACCCGTAAAAGCTTTGTTCGTCTTTGGAACACAATTTAAGATATTTTGGATGAAAACCGGGAGGCTTGTGACTGTCCCATTGACTGCCAAGTAAATAACACTGTCAAGGCCCAGAAAAATATGAAAGACATCGTCAAAATAGTCCATCTGCCATCAGTGGTTCAATCTGAATTTTATGAAGCGACAAGAATACTTTGTATGTTTTTGTTCAAATCAAAGCGTAAATAAACTTAGAAAATGTAATCCGTGTGGTGCGGCTGACACAGAACAGCATACGCAGTTTGCGTTCAGTGGATACTCTCCAATATGACGCTACGGTGACGCGGAGGAGACAAATTGTTGAATAAAGTCGTTATTTTAGTTTTCTTTGTGTACAAAAAGTATTCTCATTGCTTCATAAAATTCAGATTGAACCACTGATGGCAGATGGACTATTCTGACGATGTCTTTCATATTTTTCTGGGCCTTGACAGTGTTATTTACTTGGCAGTCAATGGGACAGTCACAAGCCTCCCGGTTTTCATCCAAAATATCTTAAATTGTGTTCCGAAGACGAACGAAGCTTATACGGGTTTGGAACGACATGAGGGTAAGTGATTAATGACAAAATGTACCTTTTGGGGTGGAGTAACCTTTTAAAGTAGAAAGTCAAGTCAAGTCAAGTGACCTTTATTTATATAGCGCTTTTAACAATACAGATTGTGTCAAAGCAACTTTAGTATTAAATAGGAAAATAGTGTGTCAATAATGCAGAAGGACAATAGTAAACACTCAATTTTCAGCTAAAGGCAGTTCATCAGAAAGAATGTAACTATAAAAATTTAAATGTGTAATAGATTACATTTTTTGTTGAACTATCGCTTTAATAAATTATGGCAAAAATTTCATTTTGGGTGAACTGTTCCTTTAAAGATCTGGAAGTCACTACAATTAGTGCACTCTTTGCCTTTGCCAAAGACATCTGCTAAATTAACATGTGCCCACATGTTGAATGCTTATTGCCAAGGAAATTCCCTCATGGAGATGCTTCTGCATTGTGTAGCCTAGTTTTGTGCCATATTACAGCTTTTGAATTGTATTAATTGTGTAATGTACGCTTTCACAGATCATCGGTGCATTTTTTGTCTTTATTTAAACTCCTTTAGTACTAATTTCTGTTTAAAAATGCATGTTTTTGCATGCTTCCTAATGTTTGAACATGTTGACTTAAAAGGCAACATTTAACCACAAATTGCACAACAGCATTTTGTACCACATATATGTTAAAATAGTAAATATATATATATATATATATATATATATATATATATATATATATATATAATTTGAAATGACTATGCAGTATATGCTCAATTCACACCACCTGCACTATGTGAGGCTGTTCTCCCAGCTGGATTTAATTTTCATATTCTCATTGTTAATGATCTCCAACCTCTTGAAGGTCAAAGTGTGGGTTCAGAAAAGGAGCAAATGAAAAGGGAAGTTAGCAAAGGCAGCTGCTAATAAAATTGAAGTATAGGTGTCATCAGCAGTTATGTCCAGGTCTTACTTACGTTGTCAGGTCTCTGTAGCCAGTGTCAGTTAATTAAGCACATCTTGAAAAGTCAGGGGAAAATTCTCCTGTTCGTGAACATGCAAAGCGCCTGGACTTATTCTGTCACGCCAATAAAGAACATGTTGGCGTAGACGGTTAAGCAGCTGGAAGCAAACTAAAGTCATGCATGACAGAAGTGAGGTAGCACTTAAGTGGTGTCCTCATTGTGTTGCAGTCGACACTGTTTCCCAATTTCAAGGTTTCAAGGTCAAATTAGGAATTTGTGTTATTTGCATGCCCTTAATTTCTCTTACTGTGGAAATGATCTCATATACCATTGGCAACTGTATTTACTTGGTCCAGTCCAAAACATAAAAAATAAATACAATATG